>NW_017618765.1:0-87500 GCF_001879475.1 Ipomoea nil | reverse complement strand
TTGATGCCTAAAGGAAGTAGAATTCGGTATCGCCACCTCCTCTCTTTCCCAAACTTAACTTCTCGCCGCCACCTTCCATCATCACCATTGTCATGCGTCACGCAGTTACTCCGTACCTCTACCTTAGCCTTCGCTTCATCACCTAGTGTCGAGAGGTCAAGGTGACTTCTCTATTGTCGCTTCTTAGATGCTTCTTGTACTGGACATCTCCTTTGTTGCGTTAGTCTTCATTTGTTGATTTCTCCATACTACACCTGCATGCACCTGCATTTGAATATCACTAATGGTTGTAGGATGGGATAGTGCGGGTTGCGATAACCCACATACCCCATCCGCCAACACCATGCGGCTTGACGGGGGCAAGTATGCGCATGTGGGTTGCGATAACCCACACGTCCCAACCGCCAACACCATGCGGCTTGCCGGGGGCAAGTCCGCGCATGTGGGTTGCGATAACCCACATGCCAACACCATGCGGCTTGCCGGGGGTAAGTCCGCGCATGTGGGTTGCGATAACCCACACGCCCCATCCGCCAACAACATGCGGCTTGCCGGGGGCAAGTCCGCGCATGCGGGGTGCGATAACCCACACGCCCCATACGCAAACACCATGCGGCTTGCCGGGGGCAAGTCCGCGCATGCGGGTTGCGATAACCCACACGCCCCATCCGCCAACACCATGCGGCTTGCCGGGGGCATGTCCGTGCATGCGGGTTGCGATAACCCACACGCCCCATCTGCCAACACCATGCGGCTTGTCGAGTGCCTGTCCGCGCATGCGGGTTGCGATAACCCACGCGCTACATCCGCCAACACCATGAGGCTTGCCGAGGGCAAGTCCGCGCATGTGGGTTGCAACAACCCACACTCCCCATCCGCCAACACCATGCGGCTTGCCGGGTATCATGCTCACATAACACATAGTAACACATAATAGCACATTGGGAAGGGGGAAATCGTATAAATAAACTTATGCGTTATTATCCACATACTAAGAAAAGTCCTAAGGGGTTCATACATCTTCCTCCTAGGACAACGGGTTACCGATTCAACTAGCATGCAATAAACGAGACGCTTTTATCCTACGAACGGTACCCGAAACATCAAACTAGATTCATGCACGACAAACGGAGTCCGTTGGGACACCACGGGGGGTTGGGGAACATCAAACGGGGAAGCCAAAGTCCCGAGGTGGGCAACAACCAGCGGGTAGTCGGTGGGTAGAGGGCCACCCGCCGGCGACAAACTTTCGGGCAGCGGGTGCCCGGCGGGCAGTCGCCTGCCCGCCGGCTGCCCGCTGCCGGCGGCGTCTCTTTGGGCAGCGGGTCCCCCTACCCCCACCTATCCCCCACTGACTATTTATCAAAATAAACGTCCCGGGATCCTTTAAGGAACCCGAAACCATGCTTAGACACTTTTAAACGCAAATAACGACACCACGTAGGCAATTAACGGATCAAAAGCAGCAATCACGTAGAACACAACCTATCATGACTTCTAAACATAATCAACACCCGAACATGTGAATTCCCACCCAAATATACCAAGAAAATCCCAATACGAAATTCATGATTCAACCTACGGCTCTAATTATATTTAAATTAACAAGATCATAGTTTATCTCTAAAATCAAGAAACATCAAGACTTATCAAGAATATCACACAATCATCAAGATCCTCTTATCATCATCAAGATTATCAAGATCACACATAAAATCATCTCATCAATCATCAAGATCACATCACAATTATCATATCAAGACACAAGCATATAGAGGAAGCCAAAGAAGAGGATTATAGCAAAGAAAATAGGTTTTGTTGAGACATGGGTTACCTCTTAGCCTTAATTAAATTCCTTGGCTATGAAGGGTCTTTCTTTAAGATTTCTTCTTTCTTGATTTCTCCTATGGGAATTCTTGGAAATTCTTGTGTGGTGAAAGTTATTGTGGTGTGGATTCTAGGTGCCTCCTATGCCCCTATTTATATATCCAAGAGTCCTAATTAGGGTCTAAATTGTATGGCTTGCCAATTCTACTCCTTATAGGACTAAGGGGGTTGATTTTAGGGATAAGGGTCCACGGACTATGGTGGACCCCTTTTTAGCTAATTAATGGATTTTAATTCCCTTTTTAGGGTAAGTAATTAATTAATTAGTTTGGTTTAGGGGTCGTAACACGGGGTGTTACACTCTCCCCCCTTACAAGAGGCTTCGTCCCCGAAGCCGGTGCGTGGATCCATTCTTTCACCCCTGGACGTCACGTATTTTGGCCTCCTGATTAGGAAACGTGGCTCCACGTGTTGTCTTTGCTGGGGTAGATTGGATTTCTGGTGAGGTGGTGATTGGAAAGTTCGGGTCTACCTTTGTAACAACCCGAAATTTTGATACTTTTAAAACTTATATAATAAAGGTGAATTCTCATTAAATCCCAAAACCAAACATAAGAGTGTGGGGTGCTATGCCACATCTGAGCTGGAGAACTCAGATGAACAGGCTATACTAACTAAATATCCTCAAAGCAATGTCGGTACATAATCATGGCATGCAGGCCGAAAGGGAAACTAACTAATCTACACTTCGGATCTCTAGCGCGCTCCGGGGTCTACTCATCTGTGCCTGAAAGCCAAATATATCTGTACAGCAAATGATGCTGGTAACCCATTCCAACGCGTTGAAATACAATATAGGTAGATATATATATATATATATAGATATATGAGAACCATTTTGAAGCATGAAGATATATACTTAGGAGACTCTAGCTTTAAAACTAGGAATAGACTCGACAGGTAGGGATAAGCACATTAAACAATGATAAATAGTTATATAGAGACAATATCATAAAGAACATGTATCTAAGGTCACAGTTCACTTTCAAATCATTCGCATTATCATTCAATAATCATTCAAGTCACACAAGCACACTTTGGTGGCGCCATGTGACCAATCGCATGCCCCGCACATGAGGGTTAGCGCATATAGCTCTAACACGGCCCCGCTGCACCCTACCTCATACCGTAGCATGAAGGGGTTGATTGCAACCAACCGTATAGACCGTTGACGATTTCAACGGCGGATCACATCCCTACACACCGCTGACGCGCTCAGTTGGTGGACTGTGATCCTCCTTAGGGGACTGCGACCCTACACACTGCTTGACGAACTTAGTCGGTGGGTCGTAATAGATCAAAGCCCTACACACCGCCTGAGGGACTCATTCGGTGGGCGATGATCTTCGGAGACTACGACCCTACACACCGCTGGCCCATACACTCGCTAGATCACAACCGACCATAGCCCTACACACCGCCTGATCACTCATTCGGTGGGATATGGCCTTCCTTGGGCTAGTGGCCCTACACACCGCCTGGCGCGTCCAGTCGGTGGACCATAGCACACGAGGCCCATTTGGACCGCAGCCCAAGAAGTGAATCACTGACCGCATCAAGGAAAATGAACCGCAGCTCATAAGTAACCGATTTGACCGCAACCAACTTCTGAACCGCAGCTCAGGAACAACCAATTTGATCGCAACCAAATTGGGGTATCATGCATCACATAACACATAGTAGCACGTAATAGCACATTGGGAAGGGGGAGACGTATAAATAAACTTACGTGTGATCATTCACATACTATGAATAGTCCTAAGGGGTTCTTGCATCTTCCTCCTAGGCCAACGGGTTACCGATTCAACTAGCATGCAATACCTAAGACTCTTCTATCCTACGAATGGCACCCGAAACATCAAACTAGACTCATGCATGACAAACGGGGTCCGTTGGGACACCACGGGGATTGGGGAACATCAAACGGGGAAGCCAAAGTCCCAAAGTGGGTGACGACTAGCGGGTAGCCCGTGGGTGGAGGGCCACCCGCCGGCTGCCCGCCGGCGACAGAGTTCCGGCAGCGAGTGCCCGGCGGTGCCCGTCGGCTGCCTGCTGTTGGCGGTGCTTCTTTGGGCAGCGGGTAGGTGGCGGGTCCCCCTACCCCCACCTACCCCCCACTGACTCTTTATCAAAATAAACGCCCCGGGATCCTTTGTGGAACCCGAAACCATGCTTAAATACTTTTAAACGTAAATAACGACACCACGTAGGCAATTAACGTATCAAAAGCAACAATCACGTAGAACACAACCTAACATGACTTCTAAACATAATTATCACCCGAGCATGCGAATTCCCACCCAAATATACCAAGAAAATCCCAATATGAAATTCATGATTCAACCTAGGGCTCTAATCATATTTAAATCACGAAATCATGCTTTTATCTTCAAAAATCAAGAACATCAAGATTTATCAAGAACATCACACAATTATTAAGAACCTCTTATCAGCATCAAGATCATCAAGATCACACATAAAATCAGTACAACAATTATCAAGATCATATCACAATTATCATAGAAGATTTCATCAAGACACAAGTATAGAATGGGGAGCCAAAGAAGAAGATTATAGCAAGGAAAATAGGTTTTGTTGAGACATGGGTTACCTTTTAGCCTTAATTAAATTCCTTGGCTATGAAGGATCTTTCTTTAAGATTTCTTCTTTCTTGATTTCTCCTATGAGAATTCTTGGGAATTCTTGTGTGGTGAAAGTTATTGTGGTGTGAGTTCTAGGTGCCTCCTGTGTCCTTATTTATATATCTAGGAGTCCTAATTAGGGTCTAAATGGTATGGGCTTGCCAATTCTATTCCTTATAGGACTAAGGGGTTGGTTTTAGGGATAAGGGCCCATGGACTATGGTGGATCCCTTTTTGCTAATTAATGGATTTAAATTCCCTTTTTAGGGTGAGTAATTAATTAATTAATTTGGTTTAGGGGTCGTAACACGGGGTGTTACAACCTTGGTTTCCTGCTCCTGAGCTGGATGCCCCGCGAGTGCCCAATACGGTCTCGATTGCTGCCACCCTCTGGTCTAGTGCACACGTCGAATGGATTAGGGACGAGAACCCTTCGTCCATGATTCGGTTTTGCCGGGTGAGCTGTGCGAGGATGCACTCGTTGATGGATTCTTCATTTCGGCCCCCTGGGTTTCCCCTTTCTTGTGCGGGCGCTGGTGGGTTAGGTTCGCTATCCTCCTCTTATTCATCATTTCCTTCCAGTCCCCCACATTCTTGCAGTGCCTGTTTTAGCTTTTTGTTGGAGATATCCAGTTGATCAACCAATTCCTTTCGTTCCTCTTCGGGTTTAAGGCAAACCTCCTCGAGGGTGATGTATTGTCCCCCTTCGGTGTAGTAGATGTCATTGCGGCGGAGGTTCTGGGCATTGAAAACCATGCCGCTTACGGGTTTGATCTCTGTGTGGCTCAGGTCTACTCCCTTTTTCTCCATGATCCAACTTAGGATCATCCCGTAAGGTAGACTAAGCTGGTTGCTAGTCTTGCAAAACTCCATGTGTTTCAACATAAGGGCCGGTAGATTGAACTTGATTTTGTGTTTTAGGAAGTAGGCAAAGGTACACTCCAGGCTTCCCACATCCTTGCTTTTGTTGTTTGTAGGCAACAAGCTATCAGTTACAATCATGACTAGTATCTTTTGTTCAGCGGTTAGCCATTTCCTGTTAGGCCGGGTGGCCGAGGTGAAGCCTTCTTCCTTTCCTAGTAGGTACCCGAGGTAATCCATATACCCTGTGCCTTGGGTACCGATCCACCCCTTCCGGTCGTAATCTGACACACCTATGGTGGTCAGTTTTAGGAGTTTGGCCAAGCGGCCTTCGGAGAGTACTATCTCCTTGCCTCGGACTTTAGCGGTGATTTCCACTATATCACCCCGCTTGACGGCTACTAAATGGTGATAGAACTCCTTCACCAATTCGAGGTATGTATCCCGTTTGATGGTGAGATACGTATCCAAGAGTCCTTGAAACTTAAGCATATCGTCGACCAACTCCGGAGAGAATTGGTCGGGTTCGAGGGCTTTACCTCCGATTACCGTGTAATCGGCGTCGTTCCATTCCGGGGTTCGGAAACCAACGGGCTTTTTCGGCATTGTGAGGTCTCCCTAGGTGGTGGCATTTCTTCTTTTGGTGATGACTTTTTCCGGCGAGTTTCCTACGAAGCTCCGGTGGGGATTTTCTGGCGATGGGGCGGCGATCTGCAGGCTTCGGACAGCGAGGGGGGCGGCTGGCCTGGGCGGTGCAGGCGGCTGTGCGGGAGCTTCGGCTGGAGCGAGCTGTGGCGGCAATGGGCGTGCAACGGGTGGCCTCCGGGCGGTGGTGGCAGCGGGTTCGCCGCAGGTGGCTTCCGGGCGGTGGAGACGGCGGCGCACGGTGGGGTGTCGCCTGGGTGGCCGTCGGCGGCTTGATTGGTGGCGGTGGCTGGCGGGATAGTTGTCGTGGTGTTGGGTGGTGTTGGTTGGCGGAGAGGCGAGAGGGAGAGGGAGAGAGAGAGAGAGGGAGTGTGGAAGAAGAAGAAGGGTTTTTGATTTTGGGATTTTGTGGGTTTTTAGGGATTTGTAGGGGTTTAAGAAGGGAGTGTTCCCTTGAGGTTTCAAGAAACACTCATAGCTTAGTGGTTAAGGCTTTGGTCATGTAAATGAGAAGTCTAAGGTTCCATTCCCATTGGTAACATTAGTCTCCTTTGTTGTGGTCCAGATAACTGGGTAATAAAGAATCCAACGGGGGTGTTATGCCACGCTTATCAACACGCACGATAAACTCTACGGCCAAAAATCTGCATGGTCAACATCTATCCAAGAGTACAACACGCACGATAAACTCTACGGCCAAAAATCAAACAACCAAAGAGTACAACACGCACGATAAACTCTACGGCCAAAAATCTGCATGGTCAACATCTATCCAAGAGTACACCAGTCTAAAAACAACCAAACCTGCTCACAGGCTGCTCGCCTGGTAACACATATATATATGAGTTCAAAACCAAGACTCAACACTCTCAACGAATCAACACGGGAACACATCCCAAGACCACAAGCACAACACGACTCACCAAAGAGTCAAGGCACCACAAGCACAACACGACTCACCAAAGAGTCAAGGCACGATCTATCATCACTCAATAGACCGCAACCCGACAAGTACAACGCGAAAGAACAAGACACACACAACCGGCAACACATGCCTTTGTGACTACACACGTCACAAGATAAGATCACACAACACTGGCTACAATAGCCCTCGCGACATCACCCATCACGAGTTGGTATGCCTACAATAGCCCTCGCGACATCACCCATCACGAGTTGGTATGCCTGCCTTATGGCTACCCCCAACCTTGTATATTCTTTCCAACCATTACCTCCAGGACCCCTGTACTTCTTAGTCCAACCTTTTCCCTCCTGGGACCGTCGTCCCCCATCAACAAACCACCAACAAAACCACCAATTTCATAGTACACAAGGTACCGTTCACACACATGGCGACACACGCGTTACCCAAGAAAATACGTGAACCTGACACACAGGTCACAACTCCATAATCACGTCATGGCCACCACGAGGACCGCTGCAATACCTTGGTGACTAGTGTCCCATACCACTAATCGTGCAATCCAGGTAAAGCCACACACACCACACCTCAGCAGGAATCAATCAATGGATCACAACGAAGGTATGAAACATACTCAATCAAGGAATGGGTCACAGCCCAACAACAACAACGATGAATAACACAAGTTATCATCAACCAATCAGAAGGTACAAAAAACACACATGCTAGCATTTAGACACCGAACTAGCATGCTTATCAACGGGGAAACCAAGGATAGTTCCGAGGAACACACAAGACACTTCACGGTCCAACGAAACACAATGTTGAACACTTAGCACGATTCAAGACACCAAATACCTACATGGCTTCCTACCATATAGTTCTAGACATACGAAACATCAAGGAGACACTCAAATAGTTCCACAAAAGAACAACGGGAAGTCAAAAGACCAAACACCGAGTCAAAAGAATCACAGGGAACAAATCCCTTCACAACACCACTGTGTTCCCCGCGGGTAGACCCACGGGTAGTGCCCTACCCGTGGTTCCGCCCGCGGGAACACCTTCCCACAAGGACATGTACTCGCGGGTAGTCCGGCGGTGGTGCCCCGCCCGCCGTTCCGCCCGCGGGTACACACTTGTACCACAACAAATCCCTTCGGGGATTTTCTTTTCCAAACACAAATTCAAGTCCAAAACATGCCAAATCTCGCCCAACACAACAAAATGACTTGAATCATGGAATATGCCAAGCAATGTGTGACACCCCCAAAATCCACATTTCAATCAATGAATTAATTGAGTAATTAATTCTATATCTTTTGAGGAATTGATTCCTAAAATCCTGATTTTTAATACTCAAGGACTAGAATTTGACTAGTCAACCTTTAAGTTGTGTTGTACCTTGTGCTTTGAGGGGAGTTCCCTTGTTCCTTACACTTTCTAAGGGTTAGTAAGGGTATCCTTTTCTTTTCACCAAGAGTTAGTATTGTATCCTAACCTAGAAGACTTCTTCATTTCATTCCTTACAATTCCTAGAAAAATATCTCTACCTTCTCTCTAGAAAAGAAGTGTAGCTTATTCTTCAAGCCAAGTTGAGACCCTTGTCAAGATTCCAAGTTTTGCTTCAAAGATTCAACCTTTCACCTATTTGGGCATTTAGGAGGGTAAGATCTAAGCTTGTCTTGTGTTTTTGGTTCCATCTTAGTTGTCTTTTTCTTAAAGGTAGGATCTTTATGATCTTTTGGTTTAATCTTGAAGTGGGTTTGGAAAGTGAGCCTAGTGGAGAGCTTGTTGTGGTGTAAAGTGAAGTATTTTGGTCTTCAAGAGGTAACCCATGCTCTACAAAACCTATTTTGCTTACCTATATGTGATTTCTTGGATTCTACTTGTGTTTTGCTATGAAATGTGAGGGTTTATGCATTTATCTTGTGATATTGCATATCTAGAGCTTGTGTTTAGGGTTCCTTTGTGCCATTGCTTGGCATTTTCCTTGGTTCAAGTCATTTTGTTGTCTTTGGTGAGATTTGGCATGTTTTGGACTTGAATTTGTGTTTGGAGAAGAAAATCCCCGAAGGGATTTGTTGTGGAACAAGGATGTTCCCGCGGGTGGAACGGCGAGCGGGGCACCACCCTTCGGCCTACCCGCGGGTACATAGGCTTGTGGGGTAGTGTACCCGCGGGCGGGACCACGGGTGGGGCACTACCCGTGGGTCCACCCGCGGGGAACACGATGGTGTTCGTTCGGGATTTGTTCCCCGTGATTTGTTTGTCTTGGTATTTGATCTTTTGGCTTCCCGATGTTCTTTTGTGGAACTATTTGAGTGTCTTCTTGATGTTTCGTACGTCTAGAACTATATGGTAGGTATCCATGTAGGACTTTGGTGTCTTGAATCGTGCTAAGTGTTCAACATTGTGTTTCGTTGGACCAAGAGGTGTCTTGTGTGTTCCTCAGAACTATCTTGAGTTTCCCCGTTGCTAAGCATGCTTGTTCGTTGTCTTAATACTAGCGTGTGTGTGGTTTGTACCTTCCGTTTGGTTGATGATAACTTGTGTTATTCATCGTTGTTGTTGTTGGGTTGTGACCCGTTCCTTGATTGAGTATGTTTCATACCTTCATTGCAATCCTTTGATTGATTCCTGTTGAGGTGTGGTGTGTGTGGCTTTACCTGGATTGCACGATTAGTGGTATGGGACACTAGTCACCAAGGTATTGCAGCGGTCCTCGTGGTGGCCGTGACGTGATTATGGAGTGTGACCTGTGTGTCAGGTTCACGTATTTCTTGGGTAAGGCGTGTGTCGCCGAGGCGTGTGTCGCAATGTGTGTGAAATTGGTGGTTTTGTTGGTGGTCTGTTGGTGGGGGACGACGGTCCTAGGAGGGAAAAGGTTGGACTAAGAAGTACAGGGGTTCCTGGAGGTAATGGTTGGAAAGAAGATACAAGGTTGGGGGTAGCCATAAGGTTGGAACAGGGCATAAGGCAGGCATACCAACTCGTGATGGGTGATGTTGCGAGGGCTTGTAGAGCCGGCGTTGTGTGATCTTCTCTCGTGACGTGTGTAGTCACGGAGGCTTGTGTTGTTTGGCATGTGTTGCCGTTGGGTGAGTCTTTATCCTTTGTGTTGTGGTTAACCTTTGTGGTTTGGGATGTGTTCTCGTGTTATCTTTGAGAGTGATGAGTCTTGTGTTGACTGTTGATCTTGGCTTTTGACTTATATACTTATGTATTCCGTTTCGAAAATGGTTTTACAACTTATATCTATCTATGTATGGTACTTAACGGTATTGGTGGGTTACCGGCATTATTCACTGACCGGGCGTCGCCCCGATGTTTATCTTTGTATCTTTCAGGTGATGTTTAGACGAGCGCGATGTCTAGAGCCTGGTAGCTTAGCTCCTTTACCTTTATGGTTTTGTGGCCTGTGCGCCAATGTAGTTAGATAGACTGATGTTTGGGATAGTTGTATACACTGCAGATTGTTCGCCTTAGCGTTTACCGGGTTCGGTAGACGTAGCATAACACCCCGTTGGATTTCTTTTTATCCAGTTTCCGTTTTATCTTCCGCTGTGCTAGTTTTGTTGTTTAATCTGCATGTGTTAGGGCTTTTATATAGGCCTTGTTTGGGGGGTTACAGTTGGTATCAGAGCCTAGGTTTGAGCCTAGGATGAGTTAAGTCTAGACTTTCTAAGTGGTTAAGTGTGCTTTGAGACCTCTAAGCGACCTTAAGAAGCTAAGTGTTAGGCTTATGACTCTAGGTTGCGCGGTGAGATGTGTGTTGCTTTCTGTCTTGCGTGTTTGCTCTTTTGGTAATCTCGTGGTTGTTGTAGAAGTTTGCGATGCCTCCTCGTCCCCGCGCTCGCACCCCAGAGACCCCGACCAACGAGCAGCTCGCTCAAAACCTCCATCAGCTGACGCAGACGATGCAGTTGCTCAGTGAAGCCTTGCTGAAAAACAATCAAGCTGTGCCGCCTCCTCCCCCTACTGGGCATCGCGATGTAGGTCGTTTGGTGTCAGGGCATCGGTCGCTAACCTTCGCTGGCGAGGAAGACCCTGTAGTCCTAGAAGAGTGGCTATGGGTGTTTGATAAGATCTTCACCGTGGTGGGCTGCCTCGAAGAGAGGAGAGTAGAACTGGCAACGTTCTACTTCTGCCAAGAAGCGGATTTGTGGTGGGTCCACGAAAGTCCGACCTTCCTTGAAGAGCCTGGGTTTGATTGGACCGCGCTCAAGGACAGAATGCGCGAAAGGTTCTACCCAGCGCATGTGCGAGCCGCCATGTTTCATGAGTTCCTTCATCTGCAGCAAGGACCCCTATCTGTGGTTGAGTACCACAAGAAGTTCTTAGAGCTGGCGCGCTTCGCAAGGATGTTGGTGCCTACAGAGCTTGCCAAGGTTGAGCGTTTCGTTGCCGGTCTGAACTATGAGGCACGAAACGCGTTGACAGTGAGTATGCCCAGTTCCCTTAAGGATGCGTATCTGTGTGCCGCGGATCTGTTTCGTGTTCAGCAGTTTCAGAGGGGTTCGTTGGAGTTGGCCAGGAAGAGAGTTGAGAGTGGAGGTTCTTCCACCTTCAAGAAGTCCAGACCGAGTTTCCCGGCTAGAGTTGCGTCATCTTCTTCTCAAGGACCTATCAGAATGGAGCTTCAGGATCAAGCTAAGTCGGTTGGTTGTCGTAGGTGTGGGAAGGTGCACGCGGGCTATGATTGTTATGGCTAGGCGTTCAAGTGCTTCAGATGCGGGGATCGTGGTCACAGAGTCGCGGAGTGTCCCCAGCTTGCCGGTCAGAGAGCGTTGCCGCCACCCCCGAGAGTCGGAGGAGCACCAGGAGGGAGTTCAGGTCGCGGAGCTGTCGGAGCTAGGCTGCCGGGAAGAGTCTTCGTGATGGCGCGTTCGCAGGCGGAGTCGGAGGGTCTGGTGGAGGAAGAGTTAGCAGGTAACCCTTGTTTTCGAGCCTATCCTTGTTTCCCGAGAGTGTTGTGCTCTTTGTTGCCTTGAGTGTTCTCTTGTGTTTCGTAGTTGTCTTTGTTTGGCAAACCTTGTCATGGTTTCTTTGTTAGTGATTCGTTGGATGCTTATTATAGACTCTCTTCTTGCTAACTGACTTCTTTAGTTGGCATCTAAATCTTGTTCTGTGGTAGCCATCTATCCTTGAGTTACCTTGTGCTTAGCCCAATCCTTCAATCCCTACACTTGGTTGTTCTTACAACAATTCCTTGTGCATTCCTTAAATTTTTCCAAGTATTCTTTGATTTGGGAAATAGCAAAATCCATACCAAAAACCTCTCCTTGTGTAGCTTAAAAGCCAAACCTAATGTTTAATTGTAGTCTTTGAGTTTCAAACCTTAGCCTATTTCTTTTCTACCCAACCCTTAAACCACTTGAGTCAATTGTCTTTCTTGAAACCTAACCCATTCTAATTCCACCTAAACCATAAATTCCCACTTTGTTCAAAATCCCCAAATTTAATCATCTTTTCCCCAATTTCACCCAAATCCCTAAATCCCCAAAATTTTTCTCCTCTTCTCCTTTTTCCTTCTCCCTACCCGTGAACCACCCTAACCCCATCCCCAACCCATAGCTTCCCTTCCACCCGCCGCCGGCCACCACCGAACCGCCACCCGCAGTCGTCGTCGTTCGCCGGAGCTTCGCCGCACCGCTGCCGCCGCCGAGCTGCTGTTGTTGCGTCACCGAGAGAGCGAGAGAGAGAGAGCGTGCGAGAGAGTTAGGAGCAGGGAGAGTGTGGGTGTGAAGAAGAAGTTGTGGGCTTTGTTTGTTGAGCTTTGGATCATCTCCTACCATGCCTAGAAGGTCAAGTTTGGCTAGGAAAGCGGAATGGGTGGATGCCCATTACCTCGTTCTTGAAGGTAAAGCTTTTGATTCGGAATCTTTTCCTAGTTCCTTGTTGGATTTGCTTAGATATCAAGGTTTGTTGGATGGGTTTCTCGCCATAAGGGCCGAGACTTACCCGAGTTTGGTGAAAGAGTTTTATCGTCACATGGTTGTGACAAAGGAGGGCGATAGGTTGGAAATCACCTCTAAGGTGAGAGGTGTGAAGGTTGTGTTGTCTGAGAAGAGGTTGGCTCAGTTGTTGAGTTTGTCTGCTACCGGAGTGGCTCAGTACAGTGGTCATTCTTGGATTAGTACGGATACCATGGGGTACCGCGACTATTTGAGCTATCTGTTGGGCCGTACGAGTGGTTTCACTCAAGCCTCTAGGCCGGAAAAGAAGTGGTTGTCTGCGGAACAAAGGATCTTGGTGATGTTGGTGTCAGATTGTTTGTTGCCCAATAACAACAAGAGTTGTTTGTTGGGTAAGTTGGAGTGCACCTTTGCTTTCTGTCTGACGAATATGGTTAAGTTCAACCTGCCTGCTTTGATGATGCAACACATGGTGTTTTGCCGGGATCACAACCGGAAGAGTTTGCCGTATGGAATGGTGCTGAGTTGGATCTTGGTTAAGAAGGGTGTTAGTGTAGATGGCTGTCTCCCGAAGCCCGTGGGAAAGATGGTGTTGGATACCGCCAATCTCCGGAGTTGTAATCTGTTTCAGTTGGATGATGGTGAGTACATCACGCTTGAAGAGGTTGCAAGGAAAGCACCTGTTGAACGGGCAGTGTTAGCTGCTGAGCTTGGAGTCCTTGCCGGGAAGTTGAGCCTCGCAGTCCAGAGTATGGGTGGTGACGAAGAAGCTGAGGAGGAAGCAGACCAAGAAGACGGAGTAGGAGCACCGGAGACCGCCGAAGCTGAAGTAAGTGAATCAGACAGTGAGGAAAGCCGGAGAAGGAAGGAAGCTCGCACCAAGAGAGAGCATGACGTCGCCTCTTTGCTTCGTCAGCAGAACAGTTTGATCGCCGAGGGCTTTGCGTTTGTGAAGGCGCAGTTCGTCGCAGTGCATCAGAGGCTGGACCAGATTTAAGCCAGTTCAAGCCACAGGGACGAAGACGAAGAGGAGTCTGAAGAGGCCGAGGAGTCGGAGAGTGAGGAGTTTTAGTTTGTGTTGCGGTAACCCCGTTTGCTTTTCCCTTGTTGTTTCTTTCTTAGTTGTTGCTAGCTTGGTGATAGGTTGTTGTTTGCCTTGCGTGCTTGTTTGTTTTGCTTGTTGTATTGTTGTTTAGCTAGCTTAGTAAGTCGGTGTTTGGAGTTGGTTGTTTAGTTCTTGGTTGTTGTCTAGAAGTTGGTGGTTGTGTTGAAGGTAGAGTTCTTGATGCTCAATCTATCCGTTTGCTTAACTCTTGACCAATCCTTGAATTCGAAATGCCTTCTTCTTTGCCTTGGAACCCTTGTGAGTACTTTTGGAGTTTTTGACCAAAAGGACTATTCTTGAATTTCTTGTCACAATTTCGTTTCCTTGTTACCATTCGCTTTTAATTCGTCGTACCCAAGCTTCGGGGACAAAGCTTCTTTGAAGGGGGAGAGGATGTGACACCCCAAAAATCCACATTTCAATCCATGAATTAATTGAGTAATTAATTCTATATCTTTTGAGGAATTGATTCCTAAAATCCTGATTTTTAATACTCAAGGACTAGAATTTGACTAGTCAACCTTTAAGTGGTGTTGTACCTTGTGCTTTGAGGTGAGTTCCCTTGTTCCTTACACTTTCTAAGGGTTAGTAAGGGTATCCTTGTCTTTTCACCAAGAGTTAGTATTGTAACCTAACCTAGAAGACTTCTTCATTTCATTCCTTACAATTCCTAGAAAAATATCTTTACCTTCTCTCTAGAAGTCTTCTAGGTTAGGTTACAATACTAACTCTTGGTGAAAAGTCAAGGATACCCTTACTAACCTTTAAAAAGTGTAAGGAACAAGGGAACTCCCCTCAAAGCTCAAGGTACAACACAACTTTAAGGTTGACTAGTCAAATACAAGTCCTTGAGTATTAAAAATCAGGATTTTTGGGATTAAATCTTCAAATAAAATAGGATTAATTACTCAATTAATCCATAGATTGAATGTGGATTTTTGGGGTGTCACATGTATTCCTTGGCTTTTTCCTTGTTGTTGTTGATGCGGGTTTTCAGGGTAGTCTAGTCCTTTTTCTTTTATGCTAAATTATTTTGATTTTGCTTCTTTATTTATAATAATTCCGAAGTAGCTAATCTAAACAAGCAATTATACTACGAGGGTGGTTACAGGGGATTCGCTAGTTATCCTAAACAGAACTCGTCTCCTTGGTTTTTTTCTGGTGGGTTTGCGGGATCTTCGTCTCCTGGGGCCATGTTTCCTTCGTCGAGGTTGCCCTCGTCCTCGAGTTCAGCTTGTGTGCGGCTCATGACGAACACCTTTCCGGGGGCACCGTAATTTCCTTGATTGTTTGTGCCTCCGCGTTGGCCCATGACTGTAGGGCGCGAGTTCGAGGGTTGAGTGCACTGGATGGACTTGTATCCTTCTCCTCTGCAGTTAAAGCATCGCCAGGGATTTCCCATGCAGTCTTTGCCTCTATGGTCTTTGTTGCATTTTGGGCAAGGGAAGCTCCTTGTATTAGCTTCGTTGTTTCCTAGGGGTGGCCTCTGGCCAGCTGGATTGCTTGGCCTCGTGTTGGCGTCGTTTCTCGTTCTTTTTATAGGTGGTGCTCCACCTCCTGTGTTCCTTTTTTGAATTTGCTCCTGAACCCCACGTTGTAGTAGTTGGATCCGATAGAGATTGGCGGCACTGGAGTAAGTCTCGTTGAGGGTCCGGGGTCCGCTTACTACTAGTGCTTTTCGGGCTTTGAAGTTGAGGCCTGATACAAACCTTTCTATTTTGGTTGCCTCCGTGGGGACTAGTTCTGGTGCGAAGCGTGCTAGTTCGAGGAACCGTTTATGGTATTCCATGACGGTAGTCGTTCCTTGTTTTAGGCGGAGGAACTCTTCGTGCATGGAGGCTCTTACGTGTGCTGGGTAGAATCGTTCTCGTATTCGTGTTTTTAGGTTTTTCCAGTTGAACCCTGGTTCCTGTCTTTAAGTGGGTCCCTTGTGGATCCACCAAAGGTCTGCCTCGTGTCCGAAGTAGAATGAGGCTATCTCTACACGACGTTCTTCTGGGCATTCTACCAACCCCAGAATCTTGTCGAAGGTCCGAATCCATTCCTCAAGGATTGCGGGATCTTCTTCTCCCGAGAAAGTGGGTGGTCGATGATTTGAAACTTGCCGGGCGACTTCTGAGTTTGTGTTCGGTGGAGGTGGTGGTGGTCTGTTGTTGCGAAGAGCTACGTCACTCAGTTCTTGGGGGACTTGGGGTTAGTTGCTGTAGGGTTTGAGCCAAGGGGTCATGTGTGGCGGGTTCCGGAGTCCTTGATTGTCTTCTGTATGGTGCCATGCTGCTGATCTACGGAGCCAATGTTTATAGTAATGTCGATTTAGAGTGTTGTACCCTTACCTTGATGTGATAAGCGAAGGGGAGTTCTTTAAATTAAGTGTGAATTAGGGTGAGGGGAAGTTTAGGGGCCTCACAATCTCACCATGCGTCCTATGATTCCTAAATCCTATGTTCCTGAATTCTTAGAGTTTAATCCTAATGTCCTAAAATCTGGTCTTAAGAGTCTTATCCTAGGGTCAAACATAGGCTCTGATACCAACTATAACACCCCAAAATTTCGAAACTTTTAAAACTTATATAATAAAGGTAATTTCTCATTAAATCCCAAAACAGAGCGTTACTAAACATAAATGTACGGGGTGCTATGCCACATCTGAGCTGGAGAACTCAGATGCACAGGCTGTACTAACTAAGTATCCTTAAAGCGATGTCAATACATCATCATGGCACGCAGGCCGAAAGGAAAACTAACTAATCTACGCGTCGGATCTCTAGCGCGCTCCGGGGTCTACTCATCTGTGCCTGAAAGCCAAATATATCTGTTCAGCGAATGATGCTGGTAACCCATTCCAACGCGTTGAAATACAGTATAGGTAGATATATATATATATATATATATATATAGATATATGAAAACCATTTTGAAGCAAGAAGATATATACTTAGGAGACTCTAGCTTTAAAACCAGGAATAGACTCGACAGGTAGGGATAAGCACATAAAACAATGATAATCAGTTATATAGAGACAATATCATAAAGAACATGTATCTAAGGTTACAGTTCACTTTCAAATCATTCACATCATCATTCAATCCACATTCATGTCACACAAGCACACTTTGGTGGCGCCACAGGACCAATCGCTTGCCCGAACATGAGGGTTAGCGCATATAGCTCTAACACGGCCCTGCAGCACCCTACCTCATACCGCAGCATGAAGGGGTGGATCGCAACCAACCGTATAGACCGTCGATAGTTTCAACGGCGGATCACAGCCCTACACACCGCTGACGCGCTCATTCGGTGGACTGTGATCCTCTTTTGGGGACTGCGACCCTACACACCGCTTGACGAGCTCAGTCGGTGGGTCGTAACCGATCAAAGCCTTACACACCGCCTGAGGGACTCATTCGGTGGGCGATGATCTTCGGGGATTACGACCCTACACACCGCTGGCACATACACTCGGTAGATCGCAACCGACCATAGCCCTACACACCGCCTGATCACTCATTCGGTGGACTATGGCCTTCCTCGGGCTAGTGGCCCTACACACCGCCTGGCGCGTCCAGTCGGTGGACTATAGCACACGAGGCCCATGTGGACCGCAGCCCAAGAAGTGAATCACTGACCGCAGCCAGGAGAATGAACCGCAGCTCATGAGTAACCAGTTTGACCGCAGCCAACTTTTGAACCGCAGCTCAGGAATAACCAATTTGATCGTAACCAAATAGGGGTATACTGCTCACATAACACATAGTAACACATAATAACACATTGTGAAGGGGGAAAGCGTATAAATGAACTTATGCGTGATTATCCACATACTAAGAAAAGTCCTAAGGGGTTCATACATCTTCCTCCTAGGCCAACGGGTTACCGATTCAACTAGCATGCAATAAACGAGACTCTTTTATCCTACGAACAGTACCTGAAACATCAAACTAGACTCATGCACGACAAACGGAGTCCGTTGGGACACCACGGGGGGTTGGGAAACATCAAACGGGGAAGCCAAAGTCCCGAGGTGGGCAACAACCAGCGGGTAGACGGTGGGTGGAGGGCCACCCGTCGGCTGCCCGCCGGCGACATACTTCCGGGCAGCGGGTGCCCGGCGGGCAGTCGCCTGCCTGCCGGCTGCCCGCTGCCGGCGGCGTCTCTTTCGGCAGCGGGTCCCCCTACCCCCACCTACCCCCCACTGACTCTTTATCAAAATAAACGTCCCGGGATCCTTTGTGGAACCCGAAACCATGCTTAGACACTTTTAAACGCAAATAACGGCACCACGTAGGCAATTAACGAATCAAAAGCAACAATCACGTAGAACACAACCTATCATGACTTCTAAACATAATCAACACCCGAACATGTAAATTCCTACCCAAATATAGCACGAAAATCCCAATACGAAATTCATGATTCAACCTAGGGCTCTAATCATATTAAAATTAACAAGATCATAGTTTATCTCTAAAATCAAGAACATCCAGACTTATCAAGAATATCACACAATCATCAAGATCCTCTTATCATCATCAAGATTATCAATATCACACATAAAATTATCTCATCAATAATCAAGATCACATTACAATTATCATATCAAGATACAAGCATATAGAGGAAGCCAAAGAAGAGGATTATAGCAAAGAAAATAGGTTTTGTTGAGACATGGGTTACCTCTTAGCCTTAATTAAATTCCTTGGCTATGAAGGGTCTTTCTTTAAGATTTCATCTTTCTTGATTTCTCCTATGGGAATTCTTGGAAATTCTTGTGTGGTGAAAGTTATTGTGGTGTGGATTCTAGGTGCCTCCTATGCCCTTATTTATATATATAAGAGTCCTAATTAGGGTCTAAATGGTATGGCTTTCTAATTCTACTCCTTATAGGACTAAGGGGGGTTAGTTTTAGGGATAAGGGTCCATGGACTATGCTGGACCCCTTTTTAGTTAATTAATGGATTTTAATTCCCTTTTTAGGGTAAGTAATTAATTAATTAGTTTGGTTTAAGGGTCGTAACACGGGTTGTTACAGCCCCTGTCGGCATCCCTTTCTGGCTGCCAGCGCCGGCGGCCAGTCCTGGCCACCAAGACCCAGTCCTCCTGTCCTCCTCTCTCGGCCCAATAATGTAAGCCCACCATGTTCATGGCTCACCTCCAATATCCCCATCAATGACTATCAAAACTAAAAAAATTTTTGCAACATGGTGCACACGATTGCACAGCATAACGCTCCATTTTTTTGGTTTTGCGCCGACTTTTTGCAAGATGAATAAAGACCTTGATTTTAAGATATGTACTAACTTTTATATAAAAAAAGGATGTGTACTAACTTTTTAATAATTTGTAATTTTTATTAGTATTTTAATAATTGTTTTTAATAATTTATAATTTGATTTGTAATTTTGATTAGTTTTATATATTATTACTAATTTAACTTTTTATAGTCAAAATAACGATTGATATGGAATCATAACATTTATACTTAAATTTTATATACCGTGCATCGCACGGGTAAAATGCTAGTGTATATATATATATATATATATATATATATATATATATATATATATATATATATATATATATATATATATATGTATGTATGTATGTATGTATGTATGTATGTATGTATGTATGTATGTATGTATGTATGTATGTATGTATGTATATACATATTTTGAGGTTGCATGGAGAGGAGTTATTGAAAAATATGGGCTACTGAAAAATGCATGGTTGAAACGTATGTATGATGAGCGTGCATCATGGGTACCTGCGTGTTTTGAATGTGTTTATGGGCGGGCTACTACGTACAACATCCTGCTCCGAGGAAGAAAACAGAATTTTCAGAAGCAATACTAACAATCACTTATGTCTTACGGAATTTTTCACCAGGTTTGAGAGTACAGTCAGAAAGCAACGGATCACACAGGCAGAACTAAGTGGTGCCAGTATTGCACAAACCCCACCTTTCAAAACTCCACTATGTATCGAGCGAAAGGCAGCATCATTGTATACATTAACTGTGTTTTATGAGGTCCAGGAGGAAATATACGCCGGATGTTTTGAGTGCTGAGTGCGATCACTCACCGAAGGTAGGACCGTGAATACATATGTGGTGGAAGATGAACACGAGACGCGATACACATTGACCGTTGAGAATGGGACAAAGACGACGACCTGCCCATGCCGAATGTACACAAGGATTGGTCTACTGTGCATGCATGCTTTTGTAGTACTAATATACGAAAGGATAGAGCAAATACCTCCACAACATATCACCCCCAGATGGACATGCAACGCAATACGAAATTCAACAACCGAAATGGGCAATGATAATCTGGAGCGAGACAAAACTGCAACCCAAGGAAATAATGAAGAAAGTAACATAATAAACGCGTTTTACAGATGTTTAGGCCTGGCTAAAGGGAACGCTTTGAAATTGCAACAAATCAGTGATGTGCTCGAGGAGTTCGAGGCAACGTGGTGCGAGAGCGGAGAAGAACAAGGGGCTGCAGATAGAGGAAAACGGGCGATTATGGAGACGTTCTGTGGCGTTCCGGCACCTGAGTCGGTCATTGTGCACCCACCCCCAGTGTCGAGCAACAAAGGCTTGGGCAAACGAATGAGGTATGCTAAAGAGCTCGCAATGAAGGAGCAAAGTAAGAAAAAGCGTACATGCAAAACATGTGGCTTAGCAACCAGACACAATAGCCGAAGCTGCCCACAAAAGTAGATATGGTATTAAAATTCTACGTACAAGTGTGCGCGTTACTGTTTCGTTAGTGCTATAAAAACTTGGCATGACTAAATGATGATTCCTGATACATTTTCATTCAATAAATGGGAAGACCCAATGGAGAGCATTCCCCCATTAATATTTGTTTTCTCCGTTAGCACAAGTGTCATTGTTTGGTGTACACAAGCTGACGTTTTGGTTGGGTTTAAAAGTGTTCTGTATTTGTAATTATGTTGTGTGCGTAGTTGTATGCAGGTGAATGCATCACATGGTAAACAAGAGATGTTATTAAATATTAAAATGATGCATATGCAGCCCCGCGCACTGCTATGTGCGTAGCAGGCCACCAGTTAATGCATATCGATGTGGCTTCAAAAAGACATGTGTCGCGCGTGTGCATTAGTGAATAGAAGTTAGTGCATGGTATTTGTTCTATGTGGGAGTTAATTTTTAAATTCACGCTAAATTTCTGGTGAAGCCCATGTTTGCACGAACGTGGCATTTGTGTTGCTTTAGAATTATGCTGTGTGCGTAATTGTATATAGGTAAATGCATTACAGTGAAAACAAGAGCCATTATTAAATAATAATATGGTACGTATGCATTTTTGTGCACCGCTATGTGCGCAGTAGGACATCAGTCTGTGCATATCGTGAAGGCTTATGCATGCATGTATCGGTGTGAGCATAAGAGGATCAAAGTTAGTGCATAACGCTGTTATAGTGTGGGCGTTATTCTTCTGATTTGGATTTTTTCCCCCAAGTAGCCATGTTTGTACGAACTTTTAAAAAAACGAAGAGGGAAAAAAAAAAGAAGCAACCACACACTGTACGTGAAATATGGTATACATCTGTAACACGCAATGTTGACGTGAAAAAACATAAACCTTACAAACATCTAGGAACAAAAAACAATGCCACAAAAAACTTTATTTAAAGTGAGGGGACAATGTTAAAAATTGAGTATAAAATTATGGCCTTCAACGACCCATAGCGCTGGATCGCATAACACAGTCGACATTCGAGAGGCGATGAGTGTTGCTTTGAAACATCAACATATCATACACGAAGCGAACACGTAAAGCTAGCGACACACGCGCATCACCCCTACGAAGGCCACAGTCCCATGAAGCGTAGGACTGGCCAACACAACACTCCATGTGATGCATCGCAAACACGCCACAATCAACTTTGTTCTTTGCATCACGCCATGCTAATCGAACCCTACGAGGAATTAATTGTGTGACCTTCAAAAATAACGTAGTTACCCCAACATCCTCAAAGAAAATGGACAGCAGATCATGCTACAAAAATGGCATTAAGTTAAACAAGCATACACAAATAGAGCTGAATCCTTAAATATTAACCCAAAAACAAATGAAAATCACATGCAGTCACCAAACATACTAGCACCGTGGGGGCGTGCCTATATTTCTCGAGCGACAGATCACCCACGGACGAATTATCAATCACATCAAACTGCATGCGTCTGAAATCCACTACAATAATATAATAGTGACCCGCTTGAAGAATAGGAAAAAGAAACTGCAACAGAGAAAAAAGATGCCAGAATAAATAAAATGGGCAGCAGCAGGTGCACATTATATCAAAAAGCATAGACAAGACACTAACCATGTCAAGTTGATCCCATGAATTATACGGAGAGATGTTCAACTCCTCCATACTATCCGTAACCCACTGCAACCGACGTGCGCGTGGCGCCGAAAGATCAACCACGATGTACAACTAAAACATAATTATGAAAAGAGAAAATAAGAACCAAAGCATGTAAATTAAAACATACTATTGAGGAATAGAACAGAACCGTAGTCGTTGCTGACGCGAAGAATCTGGACGATGAACCAACAACCTTCATCCTTTCCCTAAAAGTCAACACACATGCCCAGGCATTCAATATACCAACAAGCACTTCATTACCTTCCAACAGAGAGATAAATTCTTCCCGCCGTGCAGAACGACCACTATAATGATACAACTCCTCATCCCTACATAAAAAACAGATAAAGAATGAGACACACCAAAACGCGCAAAACCTAGGGAACACATCTAGCAAAAATCAGGGTTATACATGTCAGGCTGTCTGGATCCAGCAACTAAATCATAAACTACTTGGGCATCAGGTCTGAGCACAGGATGCATGTGCACAGCGCGTGCGCGTGTCCGAAGTTCATACGAATCCAAGTCAAGCGTCCTCAATGCACCAACATTCTCGAAACTCTGACACAGAAGCTTGGTAGGCGCGCGACACAGAGGTGGATTAGTTATCGCGCTAGCCGGAGGCACGACTGGGAGAAGTTGCTACACCACAAATTGAAAAAGAACCTAGTATGGAAAACAACAATTTAAAAACTGACCAATATAAATAGGAACAAGCATAATGCAATGTTAGGGAAAAATACCTCAACCGGAGTTAAATGGAGACCATCATCAACGCTAACACCAAACTGGCGACCCCGCTTCGAGGCCCCCCGACTTCGTACGTCCTGCCCAAGAGATCCCGTACCACAAACAACTGCAAATTGACTGTCGGGCGCATAGACCTGCTGGTGAGCTGTCGTAGGCTCCCAAATTAAAACCTTACAAACGTAGTAGCGGGAGTAAGGATCGATCCCACGAGGAGTAACTAGTTTAACTTTTGTGCTCAAATTAATGGTAGGGGGTTTGGAATATATCGAGAATAAAGATAAAATAAAAGAGAATTTAAATAAATAAGTAATTTAATTGAACGAATAAAGCAATGAAAATAGTATATCGAAAACACTTATAATAAGAAACCTTGGTTAGTAAAGATCTACCACCGGAATATAACACTGATCATTGATTCATAAAGCAATTAATATGCAATTGAATATTTGTCGTGAAATTATTTCATTTCCGTTTTCCCTTAGTTGTAGGTAACTAAAGCACACGCGGTTTAATTACCCCTAACTACTAAATAACCTAAGACAAGCGCTATAGATTTAATTTAATAGCAGCAATAGGAACTAGGAAAACCGACAAACTAAATAACACAAGCACAAGCGGTTGCATTTAATTTAGGAAAATATTCTACCCGAGTCCAATTATCACTAAGCCGTCAATAATTAACCCAGTTGCTACTGAATATTAGAATAATTTGTAGCACAACATTATCTAATATAGCAAATAATTATATCAAGTAAATAACTAGTAGGCCTCCCTAGCAATTAAATGATACAACTATTCAAATAACTTAGAAGAATATTTAATACCCAAATGCATAAAAATTATATAATAAAAATAAATAAATAATCTTACAGCATAATCAATTTCGGGGCTTCAATTCACTAAACCAAGCTAAAGAAATTAGCAATGAATGGACATTGATAACAGCTTTACAGAATAATCGAGAGGGGAAGAATGAACTGATTTTCAATAGCTACTGCCTATCATCTATTTATATATCACTCTAATCATTTTCCACCGTCCGGATTCCACTTTTTGTGCCGCCCGTCCGTAGTCTTCCGAACTTTCAGCTTGCACGTCCGAATAGCGTAGAATTGGACAAAGTCCTATTTGCTCCGTACGTTCATTCTGCATACGCATTGAAGAAACAAAACAATGTTTAATATAATGTTTATTTCTTTTGTCTCCTTCTAAACAATTGGGTGGTTAATGATTTATTTGTTTAGGATTAAAATGAAAATACAGGATTAGGCTCAAAATAAATTACTAACTAAATATTATTATAAAACATTTATCTAACTAATTAATTAATAAACTCTAAAATAAAATAATTATTAAATAATTATAAATAACTAATGTAAAATTATTATAAAGATGTACCTAAAATATGAGTGTAAAATATGCCTATCAAATTCCCCCATACTAAAACGTTTGCTTGTCCCCAAGCAAAAATATTATTTGCGAAGTAAGTTGAAATGAAATTCCCAAAACTCATAATATATCATGAACAACAATCTGAAGCACCCTGCAATTAATAAGATAGCACCCCTGTCTGGAAATGGAGAAAACTAAATAAGTAAGCCCTCACAGGAATATCACTCATCACTCAATTGTTTGATGGTATAGATTTCACTCATGTTCATTCTTATAAAATTGTTCTACCATAGGCTTGCATATCTTCTCAATCACCACTACAAGAGTCATGCGTGACACAAATCATAAGGACTTTTCACAGGTTGTAATGGGGCTAGGGTTAAGGTAGGGAATTTTTTAGGAAAGTAACTTAAGCAAAAGCTTCAAACTAGAGGAGCAAATAAATACAAGTAATCCAACACCCTCAATTTCCAATCAAAAACACATCCCATTGAGGTACAGAATGCTTCCTCAGTATTACCAGAATTTCCCCTTACTTCATTTATTTAGAAGTAACTTCAACTCAAAATCAATTGCTGATTCTTTTTTATTTTCTCATAAATTTTCAACAATATTTTTCTTTTTCAAACGTATATTCTCCATTTTTCCATTTCATTTTTTTTTTCAATTTTCCATACCTTTTTTTTTTTTTTTTTTAAATGATGAACTGCCTTCATTTTCTCTTAGAAGACCAACGACAAATTGGCAATAAAGGTACAACCCGCCTCACTTCAAAACAAATTAATAAGAGTTGGTGATCTCCCCCACACTTATCCTTCACAAACTCACGTAGATTACAAGAATAATTCATAATTTGCTCCACTAGTTATTCAGCTGGGTGAAGGCATTATTTTTAGATATAAAAGGCTTGTAATGTGGTTCAAGATAAAGAAAAGAATGGTCGTAAAGCTCAAAGTGGGTTAACGAAGGAAAATAAATCATGGGACAAACCGGTTATTTGGCTAGTGAGGCTCAAAATCAAATAATGGCCTTAATCACACTTGAATCATGCATGGTCTAATTAGCTTTAAAAGAGAATCAAGGCAAGTTCTAGAGAAACAAAATTATGGAAGAAATCACACAATAGAAAGAAAATAAGACCGAAGTGTCAGTCAATGGCTCAAAATCTCACAGGTTTATTGCTTACTTAATATAGCCACTACATATCAAACAAAAAATGCTAACAAACTAATCACAATTTGCCAAACTATTTATTCAATCACATTAGGAATTTCAGGAAAGGATTTTTTTTTTCAAAATAATACTTATTTTGCATAAAATACTAGTAAAAAATTTGTGAAAATTCTGACATAAGCAAACAAATAATAATAAATCTAAATCCCCTCCCCCACACTTATTATCAACATTGTCCCCAATGTTGAATAAAAAAGCACAGAAAAAGGGTTATTGAATGAGAAATGGAATAAAAGAAAAAAAAAATGGAACAAACACACCTTAGGTTGCCTCCCAAGCAGCGCCTTTGTTTATCGTCGTTGGCTCGACTTATGATATTTCTTTAAATTTCCATCGTCTTTTTGAGTACCTTCGATGATTATGAATATTCAAAGAAACAGTCCCTTCATGCAGATTAGTACTCAAAGTTGATTTATTATTTCTTTCTTTTTCATTTGAAGCAATTTCATCAAATGTAACAAAGTTCAAAGAATCAACAAAAATTGCAAAATTATCATGACTAGGAGATTTCATGGTATCATAAATATTAAAAGTTACAAGATTACCATTAGACTCCATAGTAAGCATACCACTATGAATATCAATTTTTGTTTTTGCAGTTTTTAAGAATGGCCTTCCTAACAAAATATGATTATTATTTTCCATATCAAGCACATAAAAATCAGCAGGAAAAACCAAGTTATCAACTTCAACAATCAAATCCTCAATCACACCCCTAGGATATGTAGTAGATCCATCAGCCAATTGAATTATTATACTAGATTTATTCAGGGGTCCAAGATTTAAAGAAGCATAAACAGAATATGGCATGACATTAATAGAAGCTCCTAAATCTAACATAGCATTTTCAAATTTCACCCCACTTATCATGCATGGAATAGTAAACATACCTGGGTCTTTGCACTTTTCAGGAAGATTGCTTTGACTAGCCATAGAGACATTCTCTTGCACTTTCACTTCCTTAATTCTTTCATTATTTCTTTTCTTTTTCATAGTGCGTACCTCTTTTAGAAAATTTGCATAGCGAGGTACTTTTTCCATAGAATCTAAAAGTGGTTTATTAGCATCACATTCACGAAAGGTCTCATACATATCATTATTTGAGTTTCCTCTTATTGGTTCTAAAAGAGCTTGAGGAAATGGGGGTACTGGTTCATAATCAGAAAAAGAAGAAAGCTTACCTTGGGACTTCTCTTTATTGTTGGCAATGATTCCTGCACTTATTTCCTTATTCAAATCAACATTCTTTTCCAGCGACATACTTTCAACATTAATTGCACTTACATTCTCTTTAGGATTAACAACTGTTTGAGATGGTAGTTTGCCAGAACTCTGTGCTTCCAACCGACTAACCGTAGTTGCTAGTTGGCCCATTTGTCTTTCCAAGGTTTGAATACTAGCCTTTGTTTCTTGAATACTAGCTCTTGTCTCTTGTTGGAATAGTTGTGTTTCTTGTTGAAACTGCAAAGTGTTAGTAGCAAGAGATTTAACAATATCTTCTAGATTCGTACCTGAGCTAAAGTTTTGGGTCGGTTGTTGTCTTGAAGGAAATGGTTGTCTATACTGTTGAAAATTAGAACGATTCCGAACAAACTGGTTCCCTTGTGAGTTCCCATAGCTAAGGTTTGGGTGATCCCTCCATCCAGGATTATATGTATTGGAGAACGGATCATACTTACCTTGAGGTTGTCCAGGAAAACCTCCAGCCACGTTGACTTGTTCAATAGGTTCCTCTTGAAGAGTTGGGCAGGCATCAGTTTGGTGCCCAACTACCGAGCAAATTCCACATGCTTTTACAGTTTGCATATTGCATACAGCTAATTGACGAACAAGAGTAGTTAAACCAGTAATTTGTTGTTCAAGAGCAGAAATATTTACCTCATTCACTTGCTTAGACGGTTGGGCAAGTCTATTGCCAAACTGTTGAGAATTTGCAGCCATGTTCGCAATTAGAGTTCTTGCAGCGTCTGGTGTCGTGTCAACTAAAGTACCACCGCTTGCAGCATCAATCATGCTTCTATCCATTGGAAAGAGTCCTTCATAAAAGTATTGAATGAGTAATTGCTCACTGATTTGATGGTGTGGGCAGCTTGCACAAAGCTTTTTGAAACGCTCCCAATATTCATACAATGACTATCCATTGTTTTGCCTTATACCGCAGATTTCCTTTCTAATGTTGGCCGCCCTTGAAGCTGGGAAATATTTTTCAAGGAACATTGTTTTCAAGTTATTCCATGTGGTGATGCTCCCAGAAGGTAGATAATATAGCCAATCCTTCGCTGAATCTTTCAACGAAAAGGGGAAGGCTCTCAACTTGATTTGTTCCTCAGTAACCCCATTGGGTTTCATACTTGAACACACCACATGGCACTACAAGAAAAATAGCGATTAGCGACGGAAAATTTCCGTCACAAAAACGCAAAATTCAGTCGCAAATGACGTTTTGCGACGGAATTTTACATTTTCACGACGGAATCCATTTTGTAGTGTCAAGGCTTGTCGTATTTCATCTTGTGACGGAAATAATCCGTCGCGAGCGGTGGCGACGGAAAATGGTGACAGAATTGTCCGTCGCAAAGTAGGCGATGGAAGTCATTACGTCGCGAGTCCGTCGCAATTTTGGCAACGAAAATATTTCTTTCTTTCGCTATCGCGTGAAAAACTATTTCGTCGCAAAACTCATATTCCGTTGCATATTTCTGTCGTGAAATATAACGACGAAAATAGTTATTGTCGTGATTCCGTCGCTAACCTTTCTGTTGCAAATTTTGAATTCTGTCATAAAATTCCATCGCTAACTTTTCCGTTGCAAATTTCATCTTCTGTCGCACAAATTCATCATAAGAAAGTGACGGAACAAATTTCCGTAGCGATTCCATCGCTAGATATTCCATTGCAAAATTTGATTTCCGTCACAAAATTTCGTCGTTAAAAAAATAACAAAACTAATCACTGTCGTGATTCCGTCACGTTTTGGTTGACATAAATCTTTCTGTCACCATTTTTGTCGTCATAATGACAATGAATATTCCACCGCTAAAATTATATTTCGTCACAATTCTACTAAATTATTATTATTTTAATATTTTCATAATTATTATTATTTTGTGAAAATTCTAATATTTGTATTTAAAATGGCTAATATGCAAACTAAAGTACAATATAGCTTGTAATATAAAAGTGATACTACTTTGAAGTTGAAATAAATGTTGTACTTAATACCAAATTCATGTCTAAAAACAATAAAGTAATTTATAAAAGAAAAATCATATCAAATTGAATTCGGTTGTGATGAGGGTGTTGATGAAGACATGAAGTACCAGCTCTTTCACTCTCAACAGCATATAATCTTTACTGCATAAGAAGCATAGAAGTCTTCAAATCCTGAATATCAACTTGCATCTTTGCAGAATTAGCATTGTCTAATGGCTTCGATGTTGAGGTTATATTGTCCGATGTGCTTCATATGAGTCAAGTCCATAAACTCTTTTATTATCATACCTGGCAACCGCATCATAATACAATTGACACTCATCTACATCCTCTCTATTGAGTTAATACATCCCGTTGCAATGCAACTTGCTGCTACAAAAGTTAAAAAAAAAATTAGTGAAATAGGCACAATAAAAATCTCAACATCAACACAATAGGCACAATAAAATAAAATCACAATGATTATATATTACAATAATCTTAAGAAAAGTATCTACTAATACAATAGTGTTAACAAATCTCAACTAATAAGCATACATTGTTTTAATTAAAGCACATAAAAATTTTAAGATCATAGATATCAACGAATGTAAAAAGGAAAATCAAAATCAGTAGGCTAATAAATTCTAATGAGCATAAATTACTATTTATTATCTACTACTTATATGCCCAAGGCAACACTTCAAAAACTATTCCAATATCGTAAGACAATTTATTCTTCTCATTAGACAAGAGAATAATATCATGTTCTCGTGATTTGGCATTAATAAACTGCATTTATATATCTTAGTGAGCAGATGATGCATCGTATATATAGAACTAAAAATGCTTGAGAAACCACAATAGCAATGAAACATAAATGTTCAGCCAGTAGTTTGAATATCAAAAAATAAGAGTTTGAGGTATCCATATGTAACCACATATGCAAGAAAAGTGACACTTATTCTCAACAGAAGCAAATATAATGCAAAACGTCTCCTCCTTTAGTTACCCATTAACAAAATCAACAGCATGCCAAACCCAAGATTTTTCATTCCTCGCATGTTCTTGCATTGATAGGCAACTAAACATGAAATATGTAAGATAGTAATCACAAGCAAAATATATGAATAAAGCAAAGAACGTTAATCACACCCACCACACTAATCATCCAACCACCTTAGTTAATTACAGTATGTATATATAAGAAATACAGTAAGCCAATCAGTCATCCCCTTCCATTAATTAGAAGATGTACGCATATGTATATAAGCAAATTAACCAAGCAATCCACATTTGAAAAGAATTACAGAACAATGAACCACATGTATATATGTAGACTTCTAAAATACGATGTTCAGGGATGTAGATATACGCCTTTAAAATTACAATTTCACTTGAACACAATAATATTCACCAATTCTTCAAGAAATCAATAATAATTTTACAAATACCGTGAGCACCACAGAAAAATCTCAAATCACGATGAAAACTAATTACTAAAAATTACTAAATTTTGAATCTGAATTAACTAATTACTAAGCTTTAATTGAATCAACAACAATAACAAGTAACAAGTAACTAATTACTAAAAAAATTGTTTAATGAATTAGTGTTTGCCTAATTACCTGGAGCACGGAGCTAGAACAATAGAGCTATAGGCTATAGCCGAATATAGAACGGAGAACGGAGAACTGGAGAAGCTACTGCCATCTGCCGGAGATATCGAGTACGGAGACCGGAATAGGGAGAAGGCAGAACCACCGAAGGGAGACCTCAGACCTTGGCGGCTGCCGGCTGGGGCGCTGGGATCACATTGGTTGGCTGGTCGAACTTCGCAGATAGCAGACGCAGCGATAGTGTCACAGACGCAGAAGTGGGAATTAGAGATTTTAGGGCAATTAAGGGAAATGGGGAATACGTGGGTCGTGGTAATTGGGATAACAGACACGCAGTATTACTAATAATTATTTTGAAGGAAGATATTACTTACAGAGTAATACTTATGCTTGAGTTTTTTTTTTTTTTTGTTTTTTTTTAAGTAAATAAATATAAATATATATACCAACTTTGTGGTCTAGTGACACCAAGTTGTTCCCTCATACGGAAGTTGTGAGTTCGAGCCTCAGGGCGGCCAGATACTGGAATATATATATATATATATATATATATATATATATATATATATATATATATATATATATATATATATATATATATATATATATTATAAAAATTACCGTCGTTTTGGATTAATGATTACAATGAATATACTTTCTAAATAATTGAGAAAATTAATTACTCCATATATAATTACTTTTCACATTTGTGTATGAATAAACTTTTTTATATTTAAATATTCACACAAACTTTAATTATTATATTGAAAAGTGTGTACAATTCGGTGAACATTTGTTAAGCGATCAAACCGATAAATTCAGTTAATAAATTTTTAAATAAGATATTGCAATTCGGTCATTGATTAAAGATTTTTAAAAATTTTAATTATCGATAGTTTGGTTATAGGGTATTGGTCAACTAAATTAATACATACATACATACATATATATATATATATATATATATATATATATATATATATATATATATATATATATATATATAAAACACGAAAGTTAAAATAGGTAAATGTTTAGTACAATTTTAAATATAAAATAAAAATTATTATTTTTGATATAATAAAAAAAGAGTATTTTAAACTTCTAGTAAAAGTAATAGTAAAGATGAATATTGTTATTGATAATTATAATCGATAATAAAAATGATGTTGTAACAATTTTTTATGTTAAAATAAAGTAAATTTATAATTCAATATTGATTAAACAGTAAAACTTAACTTATTTTCTGTTAAAAGTAAAATATTCTTTCTGTCCATAATTCCTTGGCACGTTCGCTTTTGGCACGATTTTTAATACAATAAAACAATTATTTTTAACTTTCTAATTATGCCCCGAGTTAATACCTCCAATGGTCCTCCGAGTATTAGCGATTTACCAGCGGTGGTCATCCGAGTTTTAAATGACCTCCAATGGTCCTCCATGTTTTAAAAAATAACCACTCGTGGTCCTAATTCTTAAAAAACCCCGAGTTTAAAATGACCACGAGACGTCCTAAAAGGAGTACGTGTAGTTATTTTTTAAAACATGGAGGACCATTGAAAGTCATTTAAAACTCGGATGACCACAGCTGGTAAATCGCTAATACTCGGAGGACCATTGGAGGTATTAACTCTTATGCCCCTTTGAAGTATGTGTCATTTGTACAAAGTACAATTGTACTCACCCTATCAATTGCCTAGAAATATAAACAACTCAAGATGGTAAATTGAAAAATGTAAAATGATAGTTAAGTTCAATTTTAGAAAGAATACACTATTTCAGAACTAACTAAAAAGGAAAGTAAAATAAGTAAAATAGGACGGATGGAGTAGTGATTAAAAAAGTTATGCAATTTAATTATAGCATATGAATTCATATGTAATTTCAATTTTACATTAAATTTTTAAAATTTTCCACTTGTATTACCAAACCTAGTGCAAAATTCGACCATTAAAAAGCTATAAATTTTACTTAAAAAATTAAATATTTTAGTGACGGAAAGAACGATCGTCGCAAGTTCCATTGCCAATCTTATCTTTGCACCAAACGTCGCTATAAATTTTACTTAAAAAATTAAATAGTTTAGTGACGGAAAGAACGATCGTCGCAAGTTCCATCGCCAATCTTATCTTTGCACCAAACGTCGCAATAGAATTAATTTAATTTCCGTTGCTAATTCCATCATCGTAGCACGACAGACATGTGAGGTGTCGCATTTTCTTTTTTTCAAGGGTATTCCGACCCATGTTTGGGATGAGAATCGATCTTGAGACCTTCCGGGACCACCCTTTTTTCAAGGGTATTCCGACCCATGCTTGGGATTGGAGTCGATCCTGGGACCTTCCATTTGAAAGTCTATACCGGGTGCCATCAGACCACGATGGAGATGGCTCTGTCGTCTCATTTAGTAGCGAAAATAAACATTACTTACAAAATTAAATATTTTAGCGACGGAAAAAACGATCGTTGTAAGTTCCGTCGCCAACCTCAAACGTCAAATCTATCTTTGCGCCAAACATCGCAACAGAATGAATTTTCGTTGCTGATTCCATCGCCGTTGCGTGACGGACAAGTGGGGCGTCGCATTTTCTGTCGCCAATGTGTTAACATATTGGCAACGGAATTGATTCTGTCATCTCATTCCGTAGCGAAAATAAAATTTACTTTAAAATTAAATATTTTACTGATGGAAAGAACGATCGCCGCAAGTTCCTTCGCCTAACCTCAAACGTCAAATCTATCTTTGCATAAAAAATCGCAATAGAATTAATTTCCGTTACGATTCCATCGCCATAACGCGACAAACATGTAGGGCGTCACATTTTCTGTCACCAACGTGTCAATATATTGCGATGAAATTGATTATGTCGCTCCATTCTGTAGCAAAAAATAAACGTTACTTCAGAATATAAATATTTTGGCGATGGAAAAAATACCCGTCGCAATTTCCGTCTTCAGCCTCTGTCGTCAATTCCTTGGTGCAAAGATTACGTGGGAATATTTTCCACTTTGCGCCAAATATCATAATGGAATAAATTCTCGTTGCCAATTCTGTCGCAAACCGCAACGGAACCATCAACCGTTGCCTTTTTCGTCGCCGTTGTGGTGACAGAACTTATTTCTGTCGCAAAATCTGTCACCAAAATGTGGGCGCCAAAATTTTCCGGGTTTTTTCTCACTTTTCGCCAAAAATCGCTACGGAATTGATTTCCGTTACCATTTCCGATGCAAAATCGCGACAGAACATGTTCCGTCGCAAAAACCGTTGTGAATCGACAACGGATTACGCTCTGTCGCGACGTTTCCGTCGTGATTCGTGATTTTTCTTGTAGTGTGGAGTTCCTTTAAGTGTTTGTGAGGATCTTCGCCTGCAAGTCCATGAAAGGAAGGCAAAAGATGAATTAATCCAGACTTTAGTTCGAATTGCACATTGGCATCCAGAGCAGGGAAAGTGATGCATAATGGTTGTTGATCTAAATTTGGAGCTCCAAGCTCTTTTAAGGTCCGATTTTGAGCCATGGGTTCCTCTTCTAAATCAGAGTTGGCAGAATCGGTAGCTAGATCACTAAACTCTAATTTCCTCAAAGCTTGTTTCCTCCACCTGCGTACAGTTCTTTCAATTTCTGGATTGTATGGCAAGATTTTTTTATTAGCAGATCGAGTTATAGGCATAAATCACTAAAGATATTACAGCAATTATGTAAAAGTAACGAAATAAAAGTTTTTTTTTTTTAAATTTTTATGGGACAAATTAACGAGAAAAACAAATAAACAAATAAATAATTAAATAAACACAAAATAAACAAGAAAATCTCCCCGGCAACGGCGCCAAAATTTGGTGAGCTGTCGTAGGCTCCCAAATTAAAACCTTACAAACGTAGTAGCGGGAGTAAGGATCGATCCCACGAGGAGTAACTAGTTTAACTTTTGTGCTCAAATTAAAGGTAGGGGGGTTTGGAATATATCGAGAATAAAGATAAAATAAAAGAGAATTTAAATAAATAAGTAATTTAATTGAACGAATAAAGCAATGAAAATAGTATATCGAAAACACTTATAATAAGAAACCTTGGTTAGTAAAGATCTACCACCGGAATATAACACTGATCATTGATTCATAAAGCAATTAATATGCAATTGAATATTTGTCGTGAAATTATTTCATTTCCGTTTTCCCTTAGTTGTAGGTAACTAAAGCACACGCGGTTTAATTACCCCTAACTACTAAATAACCTAAGACAAGCGCTATAGATTTAATTTAATAGCAGCAATAGGAACTAGGAAAACCGACAAACTAAATAACACAAGCACAAGCGGTTGCATTTAATTTAGGAAAATATTCTACCCGAGTCCAATTATCACTAAGCCGTCAATAATTAACCCAGTTGCTACTGAATATTAGAATAATTTGTAGCACAACATTATCTAATATAGCAAATAATTATATCAAGTAAATAACTAGTAGGCCTCCCTAGCAATTAAATGATACAACTATTCAAATAACTTAGAAGAATATTTAATACCCAAATGCATAAAAATTATATAATAAAAATAAATAAATAATCTTACAGCATAATCAATTTCGGGGCTTCAATTCACTAAACCAAGCTAAAGAAATTAGCAATGAATGGACATTGATAACAGCTTTACAGAATAATCGAGAGGGGAAGAATGAACTGATTTTCAATAGCTACTGCCTATCATCTATTTATATATCACTCTAATCATTTTCCACCGTCCGGATTCCACTTTTTTTGCCGCCCGTCCGTAGTCTTCCGAACTTTCCGCTTGCACGTCCGAATAGCGTAGAATTGGACAAAGTCCTATTTGCTCCGTACGTTCATTCTGCATACGCATTGAAGAAACAAAACAATGTTTAATATAATGTTTATTTCTTTTGTCTCCTTCTAAACAATTGGGTGGTTAATGAATTATTTGTTTAGGATTAAAATGAAAATACAGGATTAGGCTCAAAATAAATTACTAACTAAATATTATTATAAAACATTTATCTAACTAATTAATTAATAAACTCTAAAATAAAATAATTATTAAATAATTATAAATAACTAATGTAAAATTATTATAAAGATGTACCTAAAATATGAGTGTAAAATATGCCTATCACCTGCACAAGGGGAAAATAAAACACATGATAGTCCCAAACCTAACACAACTATGCACAGACCTAACAAGGAAACAGCTAGACCAAACAACTCCGTGCATAATAAGCAAACTCATAGCGACTGTGACGCACTAGCCTAATTAGAGTGAAGCATCCAGAATACACAGCCTTATGCACATGCATAATGAACAGCCCGAACACAGCAAAACGTACCAAAATAAGCAGTAGTATCGATGTTTAATACTGAACGGAGAGTACACAAGCATACTTACTACAGCACATGGGGCCGATGAACAGCCCCGTGGCATGACGTCCGATGTATGTGCGTTATACTCACGAAAAATTGCATCTCCGACCTCCCAACATTGGGTAGGCTCATGAGACAACCCAAGACTAGGCAGATCTTGAGACAAACCAAGACTGAACGAAGGAATATCTGACCCACCCTAGGGAATGCAAGGAAACAGTCATACAAATCCCATTATGTATATAAATAAATAAATTCCACGGTGCATATCTAGCAGACACACAAAGACTGTGCATACAAAATATACATACCAAAAATATGCAGAGTTACCAACAAGGTAAATATACAACCACCCCCATGCATGCCATCACACCACATCGATCAAAAAATATAAAAACGGGTTAGTGACAAAAGACATCCAAAAAAAGTATATAGATAGCTACCACAGAAAACCTAAATACGCCTGACTTTTCAGCATCGGCGTACAACCTTACTTACTGCAACGGGGCTCTCCACAACAGTCCGCCCATCCTGCGGTGCATCCGCAGCCACCCCATCGCCATGTCCCGCCTCAACTCCCGCATCTGCACAACCTAGAGTGGACTGCTGCTGATCCAGGACTGAGCTGGATGGGGGAATATCTTCACCGACCTTCTTCTGTTGGGCAGCAACAACACACGCATCAACGACATTCAAAATCTCCGGGCCCCTCCACATCTCGTCATCACTCAACGCGCCCACAGCTCTAGCCTCCACAGGTGTAGCCCCACTCGAACATCCAAACTGATCAGCCAACAGCAAGAATTTCCGCGCCCCAGCTACGGCCCTCGAGAAACCATCCGTTCGGGCAGCATGGTCATGGTGTTGCTCCATAAACTGCATCAAGTCATCCAACGCTACAGCCACCACACCAGTCTTGTCGGCATAAATCTCATCTACAGTCTACAAAGTTTGGATTGCAACATCATAAAAGAAAGCCACCAATAAAGAGAGACATATCAGTAAAAACACATACACTTTAATACGCACCAACCCACGGTACCAAACAAACATGCCACAACCCCATACTCAACCCCCCCCCCCCCCCCCCCCAAAAAAAAAAAAAAAAAAAAAAAAACCACCGCAAAACAAGCAGCACGCACCAACCCCCAACCTCTTATGCACATACCGGCACAAGCATTCTCACAGCCACACCGTAATGCACAAACCAAAGGCATACTACACACACAGTACAACACGAATAAACACATGCAACATATAATTATTTAAATAACATAACTTGTTTATAGTGTACTGCACCACCTACATACACTATGCACACATCATAATTACAAAGGCAAAACAATTAAAAACCCAGCCAAAAAAGGATACTAACTGAAAGAAAACAAAGGTCCAAATCAACAACAAAGCCAGAAACTTTAAACACACATAAGCGTCCGCAAACAAACCGAGTAAGCAGCATGCAATTACTAGTGACCATTTACGCACAAACCAGACCATATAATCCACCTAGACTCCACTACACACCCACCAATGATCCCCCCTAAGCACAAACTAGGACACGAACCCTCCCGTGCAATGTAAAATTTAATAACGGAACAAATTACCTTAACAAGAGCAACATCCTCAGGTGCATGGACACCCCGACGTCCATCAATTGCCTGCACCGATCCCCAAAATAAATATAAAATACCGAACTAAGTAATCGAATTACATCATCACACCCACAACCACAACGAACCTAATCGGTGAAGAGAACATAGATAAAAAATACCAGCGGACCGGAACCATCACCAGCATCCGGAATGAATGGCCCTACCACCTCGCCACATCCAAAGCTGCAAGTCCTGAACTCCAATAACTGCCTGGCCTTTAAAAGACCTGTAGACCATCCACGCAATGCTAGCATCGCCCGGGGAACAACACTCTCCGTGTGTACCACCCTATCTACATACAACAGCTGGAAAATGACAAATATCAAGTCCTCAAACACATAACACATAATGAAAAAACGTCGAACATAAATTTTTTTTTACATAAATAATCCATACCAATAAAAACACAGTAGGACCGAAAAAAGGATGGTTCTGATCAAGAAGCCACTTCGCGTGCCTGTCAACCAAACACTCAATGACAAACTTACACCAGTTGAGGTTCTTGATCTCGTCAACGTCTTCGAAATGGTGGTACACAAGCTTATCAGCGTAGCCATTCATCATAGGACCCGCCAAAACACTAATAGCCAACACCGCGAAGTGCCTCTGGAACCAGACATCCCCTTCCAGATTACCCCGCAACTTGGATGCAATCATAGCCAATGTAACATCACGGTTGGTCTTTTCAAACATGGCTCGCCACTCCTTCAGGCTGTCGTTGATATCATCTTTCTGCCTTTTAGTGATAACAATCTCACCGGCACGCAGCCCCAATATGGCATGGACATCAGCCTCTAAAATAGTAACTACCGATCCATTTTCCAGCCGCAGACACATAGCCACTGGATCAAAATTGGACAACAGTCACCTGGCCAACGACTTGGGGATGTTATTTACCTGCAGATTCAAGAGCTCTCCCAGCCACAGCTCAACAACCGCCTTCCTCTGGCAAACATTAAACCGCTTCATCGGTTTAACCAGATGCTTCGGCGAAGCGCAAATCTTCAACGGGGGAACAATGCCTCATTAACCTCATCAGGCTCAACATCCGAGCCATCCGACTCAGGGCTGGCTGTGCGACCTGAGGCGGAACTTCGGCAGCATCGGTCCGTGGCAAAGGTGCCACCACATCGACAGCAATAACCGGCTCTTTCGCAACCGCAACCACCGGATCAACCGCACCACCACCTGCAAATGGCAAAAGTAAATCACAGGAACCAACACACACAAAAAAATATTACATTAAAAATACATCTGCACGACAACATAGGATTGATAACAAGGACATACACACCAACAAAAGACCCATAGCGTACCCACTTAAATGAAAAAAAAAAACAGGAAAAAAACACCCACGATACACAAGCTCAAATCCCAAACCCAAACACTAGAAAATATCAACCCCATGAGCAATTACCAAAGCAAAATACACAAACCCCAAAACGATGACACCTACTTCTGAAATGTCACCCTAAAGGGAAAAAAAAAACAGAGAAGCACACACAGAATTGAATAGATTGTCTGTAACAATCATATACAATAATTTAAAAAAAAACATTCTGAAACTAAACAACCAACATAAGAAAATAAAAAATAAACTTACAATGCCAAGTCCAGATTAACGCATCACGCACACAGTGAGGCACCACTACGCACAGACCAGGCAACCAAACATTCTAAGCCCCAAAACCTGCTAACATAACACAATATTGTGCACACACTAAAAAAGGAACGCACATACCATGAAAATTTTAAAATGCCACCCGCTTGCCACCGTAAGCCCAAAAACAAACACCAAGAACATTGTTCACCTGCAAAAACATAATACCGGGTATCCCTACAACCATAGATGAATACCGTTCATAGTACCTAAAATTTACCTTATCTTACATTGTACACCGGAAAAAAAAGGCATCCTAAAACCAAGCAACCAAAAAAAAAAATATAACAAACAAACCAGCAATGCCAATTATAAATAATTCATTAAAAATATGCATGAATAATTTTTATTTGTATTTTTTAAAAAAAGAAGAAGAAGATTATCAACTGATATACTGGACTGACTGACTCAGAGACTTGATTTGTTAGTCATCCAGTTAGAAAACAGATTAGTTTAAAGCGGAAGACTAATGCAGAGTATAAATCAACACATACGATGTTTACCCAGTTCGATACAGTGTGTATCTACATCTGGGGGGACGATCACCGAGGCGTCCAATCTACTAAATCATAATCCAATGTACAAAGGTAGAGAAACAACAATCTCACCCAAGTGCCCAACACAAGGTACGTACCCAGTCTACAAAGGTTTAGTGGATTGTTGAAGTCGGAGAGCCACGCATGCAGAAGTCCAATGAAATCCCTTCGGTTGGAGAGCATGTAGTCGGCTTCAATGACGCAGTCCCACGTTGTTCCCACAACTGAGTGATCTTCGCGTTCTTTCATTTAAGCAACGTTAATTCTTCTCAAGTTCTTCATCATAATCACCAAGAACTTAATGTCTTGAGAAAAGACATGATAATCAAAGATGTGTGTTCCTGTATAGCATTGAGTGTTTTTGCCTTCAATGAACTCAATTCCAAATCTTGATCGATTAAGGATACTTATATTTCCTTAGAAAGAACACTCTCTGTTAGGAATAAATTGTAATAGATTTTGATATGCCATATTGTAAATCGTAGAACCCCAATTTTATTTTTGGTTAGACTAGTCGAGTCATAGACCAAGAAAGGGAAAAATAAATTCATTAGTTGAGGAAATGGATGAAGAAGAGATAAAGCCTAAAATCAAGAATTTGACTTGAGAAAATGGCAAACAAAAGAGGAAGATGTATGCGTATGAAGAAGTTATGAAGACTATCATCCTAAGAAGAAATCTCTCAAGAAATTCAAGAAGAAATCCCGAAGAAGAAAGAATGTGACTTGAAGTTTGCATGAAGCTATCTTGAAGATCAAGCATCTACAGAAAGAAAGAAGTACACCAAACGAAACAAAATGATGACTAAAAGGTTATACGGACGAGTTGGAAGAAGCTTGAAATATTATATGTAACAAGGTCATAGGTTCAAATCTCACATCCCATGTATTTTAAAGAAGCCAAGTTTAAATCCATCAGATGGAAGTATGGGCGATGGTTTGGCCGAAGGGAAGCAATTTGCAAAGTCATGATGGGATAGGGCTTCAATTCAGACAGACCCAGATGTGGGATGAGATTTGCAAAGGGCTTCAAAGCAAAAATACTAATCTAAACTAGTAAGGGATTAGATTGGAGATTATATTTTGAAGATAGAAATCCCAAGAGGCGTGATCTACACCAGATGAAGATTTTTGGGACGCCATTTTTGCTAAAACCTTAAGCTCAACTTGCAGAGAATCTCTAACATATCTGCAACGTTATCTTATCCTCTGAAAAGGCTATACAGCTAGATGAAATTCAAAAATGAGAACGTTTCTTTCCAAAAATGAGAACGTTTCTTTGAAGCTGTGGAAAGCAGAAGCAAATAGCAAAAAGCGAAAAGAACAGAGCTAAACAGAGCATACGAAATTCAAAGAAAGCTTTCTATCTCAAGAGCGTAAATTGATATATTCTTTGTGAGATAAACACTCAGAGTGATACAGAGCTTACAAAAGAAATATCCAAGAGTGTTAAAATCTTCATCAACTACAAGAGACTAAGAGCATCATCGAAGATCATCTACAGAGTCTCAAAGTTGAAATCAAGGCAAAACTTGTTTTGGAGCAAAACAAGGGAAAGGAGGAAAGTAACATGGAGTTGTGAAATCCTGGATTGTCAAACGGAGTTGTGAGATCCGAAGCAGCAGTGTCGGAAGACATTGGGCGTGATTAGTGCGGGCTTTGTGATCAAAGCACTAGATCACGGAAGGATACGTTTCTACCAGAGCGTAGAAGACGAGGGGAAAGTAACGCGGAGTCGTGAAATCCTGGGAAAGTAATGCGGCGACGTGAAACCCGAAGCAGCAGTGTTGGTGGCACTGGGCGTGATTAGTGTGGGCTTGGTGATCAAAGCACTAGATCACAGAATTCATTGTATCTTGGAACCAAGAAGTGGTGGATATAGTGAATTTCTCTTGGAGATAAGAGCAAGTAGAGTAGGAGGATTACACCACCTCGCGAACCACTATAAATTGCCTTGTGTTCTTTACTGCTTTCTTTACTTACTGCTCTTGCTTGCTTCTCACGAGAATAATCTTGACACAATCTACACACACACACACCGTATCGTTTATTATTTCCGCTGTGCACCATACTCTAACAATCTAGTTAAGAGTTTTAGTTTATCTCTGGCTTAGCAATTGTGGCACTGTGCTAAAAAGTTTGAAAGTCTATTCACCCCCCCTCTTGACTTTCACCTTACCTCTTTTGGGACCAACAATTGGTATCCGAATCTGTAGCCTATTTGAGTCAAATTTGTTTCAAAGCAAGTTGTCTCTTTGGGTCAACCTGTTTCTGACTGCTAAGCAAATCCATTTTACCCAGTGTGTGTAATTGGATTATTTATCTCTCGTATCCATCGAGAAGATGAAAAAAGATTTAGCTCAAAATCTATTATTCTCGCTTGATAAATTTGATGATTGGAAAGTTCGTATGCAGGTTCATCTATCAGCTTTACACGATGAAATGTGGGAAGTTATCTCTAACGGCCCGATCGAAATATTGAAAGTAAATACGGCTTTTCTTCTATCACCGGATGCTCAACAATTCGTACCAAAGCCAAAACCGGAATGGACATCGGATGATAGAAAGAGGAACAATCTTGACAACATTGCAAAAGATATTCTGTTCAAAGCCATTGATGATACAATATTCCCAAAAGTGCGAAAATGTACAAGTGCAAAAGAAATTTGGGATAATCTCATCAAGATCGGAGAAGGAGATGAACATGAAAAAGATAACAAGCTCACTATTGCTATGAAGAAGTTCGAGGACTTCAAAATGCTCTCAAACGAATCCATTGTTGATATGGAAGCTCGAATGATCAAAATCCTTGGAGAAATTAATGACCTTGGCAAAAATATTAGCTAAAAGGAAATTAATCTCAAAGTTCTACGAGGCTTACCATCTACATGGGACATGAAAGTTACGGCTATGCGAGATCACCGAGATCTAAGAATATTGTCAACCGTCAAATTATTTAGTGATCTAAAAGCATATGAGTTCGAAATGAAGGCCAAAGATGATGATGTTCATGAAATTCGAAATCCAGCTCTAATGGCCGAACAACCGTCAACCTCCAAGTCAGTAGATAATATTGATTTTATAACTGACGAACAATTTGCTCTCTTTGTTAGAAAATTCAAAAGGTTCACGCGAAAAGGAGACAACAAAAGTTCTGCTCGTAGTAAATTTGTCTCTCGCACGACACAAGAAGAAAAAGTCGAAGAAAACAACAATTTATGCTACAGTTGCCTCAAACCCGGACATTTCAAAATAAATTGTCCGTATCCGATCGTTAGCAAGTATTAAAGCATAAATGTTGAATCTACACCGGATAAATCCGAAAGCAAAGATCGAAGGTTCAAGCGCAACAAAAGAAAAGCTCTCGTTAGCAATGAACCAAATGAAAATGATGAGTCGAATGGATTGTCATCAAGTGATGAAAGCTCAAGTTCGGAAGATGACACGGCTCTAATATGCAAATCAATTGAGTTGAGTTCAAGTGAAGAGTTCTTTATGGCTCTTGGAGCAGAGGAAGAAGAGGTAACATCTAATCCTTTCAATTCCGTTGATTCCTCTTTTTCTCGTGAATCTATTGGCAGTCCAATGGGAGATTGTCAAGAGATTATGCTCACTCATCCTCAACTCAAGGAGCGCAATAATATTCTAATTCTTGAAAAAGAAGAGATGAATAAAAAATTGAAAGATGCTTTACTTGAAGTGAGTAACTTGAAGAGTGAAAATATTCAACTTCAAGAAGAGTGTAAAGCAAGAGAGGTTAGAGAACATAACCTTCGGGCTACCATTGCTACGTTTACTAATTCATCCAAAATTATGGATAAAATGGTAAGCATGCAAAAGCCATCAGGAGATAAAACCGGAATCGGTTATGACTCCACATGTTTTCAAACCCCTCCGAAACTGACTAATCTTACTACTCCTTTAACTAATAAAGTGCAAGTGGTAAAATTTGTTAAAAGTTAGTATAGCACGATGAGACAAGGACTTGGCTACCATGAGAAAGCAAGGTTGAATGTTGAAAGGCCGAAACAGTTCAATACCACGGCAAAGCAACAAAAATTCTTCAAGGAAAGATATTCCAAAGAGTCAAGTGCAAAAAGAATTTTTAGAAAAGAGGGAAGCTTTTCTAGAAATAGAGATGGAAGATTTTATTCCACTCAAAAGGATTGGTTGTGTAAATCTTGTTTTAATGCTTCTTATAGACCAAAGCAACAATCCTCTTCCCAGGTGCCTAAGTTTAAAAATGTTTTTCAAAATCCGGCGCCAAAAATGTTTTCAAAAGTTAATTATGATTATCGTGTTTCAAATGGTTACAAACCGCCTTATCTTAATTCAATAGGATCTAGGTGGGTTTGGTTACCAAAAATTACTAACAGCAAAGGACCCAAGCAAATATGGGTACCTAAAACAAACTAATCTTTTTTTGTAGGATGTTTGGTACATCGACAGTGGTTGCTCACGCCACATGACTAGAAATAAATCAGGTATAGTGAATTTCAAGAAAATCGATGGACCAAAAGTTATATTTGGAGGAAATCAAAATTATGGAACTACAAAAGGAGTTGGTACAATTAAACGAAATGGTTTAAAGATCGAAGATGTTTCATTTGTTAAAGGCCTAAAATTCAATTTGTTGAGCACTAGTCAATTTTGTGATAAAGGCTATCTTGTGGAATTTTCCAAAGATAATTGCCTAATAAAAAATGAGTTCTCAAATGAAGTTGTGCTCATTGGAAAAAGGCAAAAGAACATGTATGTTGTTGATTGGAGCACAAGCAAAGATTCAGTATGCTTAATGACCAGAAATTCAAATGAAGTAAATTGGGAATGGCACAGAAAGCTCAATCATTTAAACTTCAAGACTATCAATCAGCTTGCAAAGAAAAATCTAGTTGAAGGACTACCAAGTATTATCTTCAAGAAGGACCAAGTGTGTGATGCATGCCAACGCGGAAAGCAAATCAAATCATCATTCAAATCTAAGACGTACGAATCAACATCAAGACCGCTAAGCTTGTTACACATGGACTTATTCGGACCAGTTGATCCAATAAGTGTAAGTGGTAAGAAATATACACTTGTTGTTGTTGATGATTTTTCTAGGTACACTTGGACCGTGTTTCTCAAGAAGAAAAATGAAGTTGAACAAGTGTTGCCAAAGCTGTTGAAGCAACTACAAAATGAGAAAGAATTGCAAATATCAAAAATACGAACCGATCGTGGAACCGAGTTCGTGAACAGCGTTATACAAGCTTTTTGCAATTCACATGGAATTTCTCATCAATTATCTGCCGCTAGAACACCACAACAAAATGGTGTTGCCGAAAGAAGAAACCGGACGCTCAAAGAAGCCACACGAGTGATGATAAGTGCAGTCGGTCTCCCGAAACGATATTGGGCGGAAGCTATCAACACTGCTTGCTACACGCAAAATCGAAGAATGATCCATAAGCAGTATAAGAAGATGCCATATGAGCTATATAAAGGGAGAAAACCAAATATTGGTTATTTTCATATTTTTGGATGCAAGTGCTTTATTCATATTAATGATAAATCGCATCTAAAAGCGTTTGATGAGCGTGCAGATGAAGGAATTGTTCTAGGATATTCGACTACCAGCAAAGCATTCATAGTGTTGAACAAAAGAACAATGGTGGTTGAAGAATCCATACACGTGGTATTTGATGAAAAATCACACGTCAATATTGATGCTCTGGACGAAAATGGCGAAAATATTGAGCAAAATGGTAACAAGTGGCATATTGATTTTTGTGATGCTGATGATACGTGTGAAGAAAATATTTTGCAGGGAATGGGTGAGTTGGAAATTAATTCTCTAGAAAATCCCATCTCTCATCCAGTAAGAAATGAAGTGCGGGATGCAATTGGTATTGAAATTGCAAATCAACCTAGGGATGCAGTTGAAGTGTAAATTGCAAATCAGCCCTTGGATGCAATTACTAGAGAAGTTGGAAATCTAGAAAATGAAGCAGAAATTCGAATCACTTCTCAACCAGTGAATCCACCCAGCACCATGCACCCTTTTGAATTAGACTTAAGATGGCTCAAAAATCACCCACCAGAATTAGTGATCGGAAATGTTCGAGATGGCGTGAAAACAATATCATCTACCATGGAAGCATAATTCACATGTTATTCATCTCAGATTGAACCAAAATAAGTGGACGAAGCTCCAAATGATCCAAGTTGGATTGACGCCATGCAAGAGGAACTCGATCAATTCAAAAGAAATGATGTTTGGGAACTTGTTCCAAGACCAATGAACCACAATGTTGTAGGAACTAAATGGGTCTTCCGGAACAAAGCAAACGAAGAAGGCGTGATTGTTAGGAATAAAGCAAGGCTCGTTGCAAAAGGATACTCTCAAGAATAAGGAATAGATTTTGATGAAACCTTTGCACTGGTAGCCAGACTCGAAGCAATAAGGATTTTCCTAGCCTACGCCGCACACAAAGATTTCACCGTTTATCAAATGGACGTGAAAAGCGCATTCTTGAATGGACTACTCGAAGAAGAAGTTTATGTCGAACAACCCCCAGGTTTTGAGGTAAAAGGCAAAATTGACAAAGTCTACAAACTTAAAAAGGCATTGTATGGGTTGAAACAAGCACCTAGAGCTTGGTATGATACCTTGTCAATGTTCTTGATAAGATGTGGATTCACCAAAGACCTTGTTGACAAAACGGTCTTTAGAATTCAAGATGGTGATCATATTTTATTAGTGCAAATATATGTTGATGACATTATTTTTGGAAGCACTAACAATTCTTTGTGTGAGAAATTTTCGAAGCTCTTGCAGAATAAATTCAAAATGAGCATGATGGGTGAACTGAATTATTTCTTGAGTTTACAAGACAAACAATTGAAGGAAGGAATATTCATCAATCAAGCAAAGTACACCCGCGACTTGATAAAGAAGTTTGGCCTTGATGGAAAATCATCGATCAAAATTCCAATGAGTACATCAATAAGGCTAGACAAAGACAAAGATGGAAAAGATGTCGAACAAACGAAGTATAGAGGAATGATTGGTTCACTACTATACCTCACTGCAAGCAGGCCAGACATTTCTTATGCTGTGGGAGTGTGTGCAAGATTTCAAGCAAATCCAAAAGAAAGCCACCTCACCGCAACAAAGAAAATCATAAGATACTTGAAGGGAACAATCAATGTTGGATTGTGGTATCCTAAAGGTACAGATTTTACGCTAACTGGTTTCTCATATGCGGATTTTGCAGGTTGTAAAATAGACAGAACAAGCTCATCCGGAACTTGTCAATTCTTGGGAGGAAGGCTTGTTTCTTGGTTCAGCAAAAAGCAAAATTCCATCGCAACTAGTACCGCCGAGGCCGAATATATTGCTGCAGGAAGTTGTTATGCTCAAATTTTGTGGATGAAGCAACAATTGAAGGATTATGGAGTGAATTGCGACGATGTTAGCATATTTTGTGACAATACAAGTGCAATCGCTATTACTCACAATCTGGTGCTTCACTCAAGAACCAAACATATCGACATACGACATCATTTCATAAGGGATCATGTTGAAAAGAAAGATCTAAAAATCGAGTATATTCCTACGGAGAACCAAGTTGCAGGTATTCTCACGAAGCCTTTATGCGAAACGAGATTTTCTACTTTAAGGCATGAATTGGGAATGTTGGAAATGAGCTAAGTATCACTGAACTTAATCTCTTGATTTAAAATGATACATATGCTCAAATTTTGGGTTCTACGTGTTTATATGCTATTATATGTTTTACGTGTTTACATATTTCTATGTACTTAATTTCTACGTAAACTAATTTTCTAAATGTGTTAAGTTTTTAATTATGAGTTTGCATGAAGTATTTAACGTGATTTTATATGCCATGCAAATTAATTTGACAAAATGTGCAGTTTTATTTGATCTAATTTGTTTTTGAACTGCATGTTTTAATCGTTACTTGGACCGCACTTTATGTTCATGTTTGTGTTAATTTGTTTGCATGATCAAATTTTTTTTTATATGTTACCTGACTATTTGTGAAATATGATTTATAATTTGGTTTATATTAATGTGCTAATTTTTATTAGAATAATTTTTTACTAGTTTCTAAATAATTGCTTATGTGTTTAAGAAATTTGTTTACATATATATAATCTACCGTATGTATGTATGTGTTTTCTTGGTAATTTGATTTAAAATTTGGTTAGTTACCAAAATTTGTGCTTATTATAATTGGGAATAACCGTGTATATGCATGGTTATATATGGATGTGATTTAATTGCTAAAAATTTTAAAATTCCATATATGTTTCGAAATTGCATGTGAGATTTACGAAAATTTGTGTAATTTGTGTGATCATATTTATGTGGAATTATGTGTTTAAATCTGATGTGTACGTATTTTTGAGAATAAAAAGGAAGAGATCAGATTGGATTGAAACCTCCTCCCTCTAAACCTCTACCCATAAAACCCAATCCCATTAAAACTCTCCATCTCTCAAAACCCACACCCCTTAAACTTCCACCCATAAATAAATCCCACAAAATCTGACCCTCTCTCACAAAATCAGATCCCCTCTCATAAATTCTGATCGACACCCTCTCTCGAAGATCTCTGTTAGTGTTTTGATTGTTCAAAAACCCCATCTTATAATTGGCAATATTATTATGGCATACAAAGATAGGTTTAGCTTAGTGTCCGTTCGGCTCTACAGAATACTGATCAATCAGAAGCAACAACAGACGGACTGACACTGAAGATCTGATTTAAGAAGCTGTTTTCTTAAAAGTTGTACGTGGTTTTACAGAAGACAGATTTGGAAAGAAGATCAGCGTATCTGCTTTGGAAAGGTATGGACCGATTCTTTAAGATTACATTCTTTAAATATTGTCATACTATCTACAATCAAAGACATCTATGGAAGGAGTGTTCTATCGACGGATCTATAAGTATCCTCATTCGAAGTGAATTAGGGTTACGCCTTGAGAGAGAAGAAACACTCCACATCAGTTTTATAAGATCAGATCTTTGATTATCATGCCTCTTCTCAATACAACATGTTCATGGTGATTAAGATGATGAACTTGAGAAGAATCACTGCTGCTTAAACGAAAGGACACTGTGATCACACTGTTGTGGGAACAACTGTAAAGAGCGTCATTGAAGTGGACTGCATCAGAGTTGGCTCTCCAAGTGAAGGGATTTCATTGGACTTCTGTATGCATGGCTCTCCACCTTCAACAATCCACTAAACCTGTGTAGATTGGGTATGTACCTTGTGTGGGGCACTTGGGTGAGATTATTGTTTATCTACCTTTGTACATTGGATTATGATTTAGTGGATTGGACGCCTATGTGATCGTCCCCAGACGTAGATACACACTGTATCGAACTGGGTAAACATCCTGCGTCTTTTGCTTTGTGCTGTTATCTTTTCTTTAAACATCTCTATGATCTGTTATCACTGACTGACTTCATCGCTGAATCAATCAGTCCATTTCATCTGTTGATTAATCCAGTTAATCTGATTAAAAAGAGGAAATGCAAAATTACAATCTCGATCGTCACCCATGCCATAAATCTGAGCAAATCTCCTCTTAAACCCCAGTAATTACTTGTCTAATCCTCTCCCTAGCACCGTCCTCCTCAACCAATAGCGACTCACCCAAATTTAATGGATGTCAATCATACCCGTTCAAAACCTAACTGTCGACCATAATCCCTGAAGCCATCTTTAGAAGCCTTCAGACGTTCTCGAGCCTATATATTGGCAATAGCAATCCAAACCACAACCGTGTAAGTAGTTTATTTTTTTTATTTTTGCAGGAGAACCATGGTGTCAAAGGAGAAGAACAATGGAGAAAGAAGAACATCCATGAGGATCTAGAATCAAGTGCGGCTCCAAAAGTTGCGAGCTAGGAGGACAGAAGCTAGAGGACACCGCGTTGGGGATACTGCAAACGACCCTCTCGTTGTATCTGAAGAGGAAAACCTTCAAAACTTTGATCAAGGTGCACCTATCTCACTGCCAGAAGAACCAGGTTTTATTTATGCTGAAGAAGGAGAAGCCAAGAAAATCCCAACACCACAATGTCAAGGCGTAGCCGAACCGGAGAAGTCCAAAGAATCTGAATCCCCTTTTCTGAAGTTTTCACCAGTTGTTCAACCTGACATGTATCAAGAGATTCTGAATATGAGTAATTCAGAATATGTCCACTATCTGAAGCAACTGACGTTTGGACCGGTCATGCCACCACCGGGATTTGAAGGGCTTTCTCAAGGACCTCTTGCACCACCTGTTCAAAATGATGCACCACCGGCAGTGGAACAAGATCTACCACCAGTCCCACTAGAACTTGTTCTGCAACCTGCTCCACTACCGGTGAATCCTCGTATCCGTCCACCTGTGGACTATACAAGGTTCTTCAATGCAACATACTCATCCTCAAGCTCAAACATACATAGCGAAGACTCAGGACCAGGGTACTGCCCATCTCCTCCACACACTGACGAGGACAACAGTGAAGATGAATGTTGTTCCACCAATCGCAGTTGATGTGGTTGTATTATCAAGATGTCTATGTGATCCTTTTGTACTCCTGACTAAAGGAGTAATAAATAAATAAAAATGACTAGTTGGCTGTGTCTGAAACAATCGTGATTCCTACCCCTTTAAAAAGAACCACAAAACGAACAAACTTACTCATCACATCAAATGGTCAAAAGTCAAAAATGCAATGGACCCTACAAGGGATCAAGTAAGGGATCAAATTGATGGTGAAATTAGACCCTCAATTGGGGGGAATGTTTGTATGAAGCGCCAGTGCATGATAACAACTCTGTGATGTCACTTGAAAACAATTCTCTGGAAGAAGTCAATTTAAACACAGAGATTATTTCAAAAACAGAGGTTATTGAAGAAGAAACTGGAAATCAACTTCAAGAAGCCGAATCACCAGAAGAAAACTTGCAGCTTGTTGAAAATCCAGTTCTTGGTGATTCACGAAGAAATTTGTTCAAAAGTCTACACTCTCTGAACATCAGTGGAAGCCGAAGCCGAGAAGAAGATGAAGAAGATTTGTTAACATCACTATTTGCAAAAGTAACAGAGACAAGTGATGTTGTGTGTCAAAAGATTGGAACTACTCTTACCGAGCAAGGACATCTCTCTTTGCAACATTTTGAGGACACACGAACAAATTTGAAGGAGCTATTGAAACATCAAAATGCTCTGCAAACAAGAATATACAGAGCCGAAAGACATCTGAAAGGAGATCTCACCGAAGGATTATTGGAGATAATCCAACTCATGAAGAAAGAACGAGAAGATACCGAGAAGATCAATAATGAAAGACACTTGAGACAAATGAAGGCCATACAAGACCAAGAGACAAGGACAATGTGAAACCCCAAAAATCTACATTTCAATCCATGAATTAATTGAGTAATTAATTCTATATCTTTTGAGGAATTGATTCCTAAAATCCTGATTTTTAATACTCAAGGACAAGAATTTGACTAGTCAACCTTTAAGTTGTGTTGTACCTTGTGCTTTGAGGGGAGTTCCCTTGTTCCTTACACTTTCTAAGGGTTAGTAAGGGTATCCTTGTCTTTTCACCAAGAGTTAGTATTGTAACCTAAACTAGAAGACTTCTTCATTTCATTCCTTATAATTCCTAGAAAAAATATCTCTACCTTCTCTCTAGAATAGAAGTGTAGCTTATTCTCCAAGCCAAGTTGAGACCCTTGTCAAGATTCCAAGTTTTGTTTCCAAGATTCAACCTTTCACCTATTTGGGCATCTAGGAGGGTAAGATCTAAGTTCATCCTGTGTTTTTGGTTCCATCTTAGTTGTCTTTTTCTTAAAGGTAGGATCTTTATGATCTTTTGGTTTAATCTTGAAGTGGGTTTGGAAAGTGAACCTAGTGGAGAGCTTGTTGTGGTGTAAAGTGAAGTCTTTTGGTCTTCAAGAGGTAACCCATGCTCTACAAAACCTATTTTGTTTACCTATATGTGATTTCTTGGATTTTACTTGTGTTTTGCTATGAAATGTGAGGGTTTATGCATTTATCATGTGATATTGCATATCTAGAGCTTATGTTTAGGGTTCCTTTGTGCCATTGCTTGGCATTTTCCTTGGTTCAAGTCATTTTGTTGTATTGGGTGAGATTTGGCATGTTTTGGACTTGAATTTGTGTTTGGAGAAAAAATCCCCGAAGGGATTTGTTGTGGAACAGGGATGTTCCGGCGGGCGAAACGGCGGGCGGGGCACCACCCTCCGGCCTACCCGCGGGTACATAGGCCTGTGGGGTAGTGTACCCGCGGGCGGGACCACGGGTGGGTCACTACCCGTGGGTCCACCCGCGGGGAACACGATGGTGTTCGTTTGGGATTTGTTCCCCGTGATTTGTTTGTCTTGGTATTTGATCTTTTGGCTTCCCGATGTTCTTTTGTGGAACTATTTGAGTGTCTTATTGATGTTTCGTACGTCTAGAACTATATGGTAGGTATCCATGTAGGACTTTGGTGTCTTGAAGCGTGCTAAGTGTTCAACATTGTGTTTCGTTGAATCAAGAGGTGTCTTGTGTGTTCCTCGGAACTATCTTGAGTTTCCCCGTTGTTAAGCATGCTAGTTCGTTGTCTTAATACTAGCGTGTGTGTGGTTTGTACCTTCCGTTTGGTTGATGATAAGTTGTGTTATTCATCATTGTTGTTGATTGGGCAGTGACCCATTCCTTGATTGAGTATGTTTCATACCTTCATTGCAATCCGTTGATTGATTCCTATTGAGGTGTGGTGTGTGTGGCTTTACCTGGATTGCACGATTAGTGGTATGGGACACTAGTCACCAAGGTATTGCAGCGGTCCTCGTGGTGGCCGTGACGTGATTATGGAGTTGTGACCTGTGTGTCAGGTTCACGTATTTCTTGGGAAGGCGTGTGTCGCCGAGTGTGTCTACGGTACCCTCGTGTACTATGAAATTGGTGGTTTTGTTGGTGGTCTGTTGGTGGGGGACGACGGTCCCAGGAGGGAAAAGGTTGGACTAAGAAGTACAGGGGATCCTGGAGTTAATGGTTGGCATGAAGGTACAAGGTTGGGGGTAGCCATAAGGTTGGAACAGGGTATAAGGCAGGCATACCAACTCGTGATGGGTGATGTTGTGAGGCTTGTAAAGCAGGCGTTGTGTGATCTTCTCTCGTGACGTGTGTAGTCACGGAGGCTTGTGTTGTTTGGCATGTGTTGCCGTTGGGTGAGTCTTTATCCTTTGGGTTGTGGTTAACCTTTGTGGTTTGGGATGTGTTCCCGGTGTTATCTTTGAGAGTGATGAGTCTTGTGTTGTCTATCGATCTTGGATTTTGACTTATATACTTATGTATTCCGTTTCGAAAATGGTTTTATGACTTATATCTATCTATATATGATACTGAACGGTATTTGTGGGTTACCAGCATTATTCGCTGACCGAGCGTCGTCCCGATGTTTATCTTTGTATCTTTCAGGTGATGTTTAGACGAGCGCGATGTCTAGAGCCTGGTAGCTTAGCTCCTTTACCTTTGTTGCTTTTGTGGCCTGTGCACCAATGTAGCTAGATAGACTGATGTTTTGGGATAGTTGTATACACTTGCAGATTGTTTGCCGTAGCGTTTACCATGTTTGGTAGACGTGGCGTGACACCCCGTTGGATTTCTTCTATCCTGTTTCGTTTTATCTTCTGCCGTGCTAGTGTTTTGTCGCTTAATCTGCATGTGTTAGGGCCTTTATATAGGTCTTGTTTGGGGGGTGTTACAGACAAATCACCTTGAGGTAGAATTATCCTCTATGGCTAACAAAATATCTGATTTGCAGGATGTTTCTCTCAAAACACATGATGGTGTTAAACTTGTTAAGGCCAACGAAGAACAAGATTCCAAATCCCTTGGCTTTTTGATTGATAATGTCATAAGGGCGGAAGAAATTCTCAATCATCTGGCTTTACAACAACAAGAATTCATCCTTGGAAGTCAACCACAATAGCCAGTTTTGACCGCCGCACCAACAAAACGCCGTGGCCGAGGACGTGGTCAACAATCCCAAGTTGGTTTCGCTCAATTTGCAAATCCGAGTCTTGGATCAAGCTCATCGAAAGTTGCTGAAACTCAAAATTGGTTCGAATGCTCAAAAGGAACAATAACACCGCAGAAAATTTGGACATCCGAGAATGTGCCATGTATGGTGAAAAGATGGCCCAAAGCTGATCAAGCTCAATGGATATCTAACAAGAATAAGGAAGAAGAAGCAAAAAGGAAGCAAACCGAGATGTGGTATGAGCTTAGATATTATACCAAGAATAATGGTGAAAGTCTGGGATTCCAAAGAAGCTTTGAAGAATGCATAATTTGGTGGGAAGCCGGAGTTCTTCCGGGCACAAATATTAAAGATGCCTTTGGACACTACATGGCTGGAAATGTGACAAAGAGGTTTGAATGTGAGAAGTTCAAAAATGATATCTGCAAGATGAGAGAACATATCAAGGACATATTGAAAGCTGACATGGGAGTCAAGAAACCCAGAAGGTAATCAAATATGAACTCCTCAAAAATATAATGTTTTTGAATATCTATTTTGCAATGATTTTGGCTATAATAATATTTCCTCTATCGACTAATATGAATAAAAATTTCCAATGGTCTGATCTAAGACTATTTTGATTTATTTTGGCTATCATGTATTAGTTCGTGAATTAAAAGACAAAAATTGTTAAACGCATGCAAAAATTTGAAAAGATAAAATTGATTAAAAATTAATCAAGGATGCGTATAGGACTTGTCTGAATTAATTCACAAGTATTTTCGTTTTCCCTAGAATTAATTTTGTCAAACTCATCTTGGCTTTGTCAAAATAAAATTGAGCAAAAATTGAAATTATTTTTCAAAGACTTAAAGCCAATGTTTGAGTATAAGTTATGGCATTATCAAAAGGGGGGAAATTGTTAGGAATTAATTGTAATAGATTTTGATATGCCATATTGTAAATCGTAGAACCCCAATTTTATTTTTGGTTAGACTAGTCGAGTCATAGACCAAGAAAGGGAAAAATAAATTCATTAGTTGAGGAAATGGATGAAGAAGAGATAAAGCCTAAAATAAAGAATTTGCCTTGAGAAAATGGCAAACAAAAGAGGAAGATGTATGCGTATGAAGAAGTTATGAAGACTATTTGGGCATCTAGGAGGGTAAGATCTAAGCTTGTCTTGTGTTTTTTGTTCCATCTTAGTTATCTTTTTCTTAAAGGTCGGATCTTTATGATCTTTTGGTTTAATCTTGAAGTGGGTTTGGAAAGTGAGCCTAGTGGAGAGCTTGTTGTGGTGTAAAGTGAAGTCTTTTGGTCTTCAAGAGGTAACCCATGCTCTACAAAACCTATTTTGCTTACTTATATGCGATTTCTTGGATTCTACTTGTGTTTTGCTATGAAATGTGACGGTTTATGCATTTATCTTGTGATATTGCATATCTAGAGCTTGTGTTTAGGGTTCCTTTGTGCCCCGTGATTTGTTTGTCTTGGTATTTGATCTTTTGGCTTCCCGATGTTCTTTTGTGGAACTATTTGAGTGTCTTATTGATGTTTCGTACGTCTAGAACTATATGGTAGGTATCCATGTAGGACTTTGGTGTCTTGAAGCGTGCTAAGTGTTCAACATTGTGTTTCGTTGAATCAAGAGGTGTCTTGTGTGTTCCTCGGAACTATCTTGAGTTTCCCCGTTGTTAAGCATGCTAGTTCGTTGTCTTAATACTAGCGTGTGTGTGGTTTGTACCTTCCGTTTGGTTGATGATAAGTTGTGTTATTCATCGTTGTTGTTGTTGGGCTGTGACCCGTTCCTTGATTGAGTATGTTTCATACCTTCATTGCAATCCTTTGATTGATTCCTGTTGAGGTGTGGTGTGTGTGGCTTTACCTGGATTGCACGATTAGTGGTATGGGACACTAGTCACCAAGGTATTGCAGCGGTCCTCGTGGTGGCCGTGACGTGATTATGGAGTGTGACCTGTGTGTCAGGTTCACGTATTTCTTGGGTAAGGCGTGTGTCGCCATGTTCGTGAAATATGTGGTTTTGTTGGTGGTCTGTTGGTGGGGGACGACGGTCCCAGGAGGGAAAAGGTTGGACTAAGAAGTCCAGGGGTTCCTGGAGGTAATGGTTGGAAAGAAGATACAAGGTTGGGGGTAGCCATAAGGTTGGAACAGGGCATAAGGCAGGCATACCAACTCGTGATGGGTGATGTGGCGAGGCTTGTAAAGCCGGCGTTGTGTGATCTTCTCTCGTGACGTGTGTAGTCACGGAGGCTTGTGTTGTTTGGCATGTGTTTCCGTTGGGTGAGTCTTTATCCTTTGGGTTGTGGTTAACCTTTGTGGTTTGGGATGTGTTCCCGGTGTTATCTTTGAGAGTGATGAGTCTTGTGTTGTCTATTGATCTTGGATTTTGACTTATATACTTATGTATTCTGTTTCGAAAATGGTTTTATGACTTATATCTATCTATATATGATACTGAACGGTATTGGTGGGTTACCAGCATTATTCGCTGACCGAGCGTCGTCCCGATGTTTATCTTTGTATCTTCCAGGTGATGTTTAGATGAGCGCGATGTCTAGAGCCTGGTAGCTTTGCTCCTTTACCTTTGTGGTTTTTGTGGCCTGTGCGCCACTGTAGTTAGATAGACTGATGTTTTGGGATAGTTGTATACACTGCAGATTGTTCGCCTTAGCGTTTACCGGGTTCGGTAGACGTGGCATAACACCCCGTTGGATTTCTCTTTATCCAGTTTCCGTTTTATCTTCCGTTGTGCTAGTTTTGTTGTTTAATCTGCATGTGTTAGGGCTTTTATATAGGCCTTGTTTGGGGGGTGTTACATCATATTTCTTAAAGATGAAATTGGGATGCAATTCCAATTGAAGTGATGAAGTATCTCAAAATTTCCAATTGAAGGGATGAAGTATCTCAAAATTTCCAATTGAAGGGATGAAGTATCTCAAAATTGAAATAGGGAGCTCAAAATTGAAATAGGGAACAGAAGTTTCAATTTGATGGGATGAGATTTGCAATAGGGAGCAGAAGTTTCAAATTGATGGGATGAGATTTCCAAAGGGCTTCAATTCAGACAGACCCAGACGTGAAGTACAAAGGAAAATACAAGATGAAGGGCTTCAATTCAGATAGACCCAGACGTGAAGTACAGAGGAAAATACAAGATGAAGTTGCAGAAGCAAAAATACTAGTCTAAACTAGTAAGGGATTAAATTGGAGATTATATTTTGAAGATAGAAATCCCAAGAGGCGTGATTGTAACTCCCCGAATTTTCAAGACATTTAAAACTTATAAAATAAAGGCGAAATCTCATTAAATCCCAAAACGTAATACAAGAGTACGGGGTGCTATGCCACACCTGAGCTGGAGAACTCAGGTGCACAGGCTAACTAACTAATATCCTTGATAATGTAAAGGCATAAGCATGACACGCAGGCCGAAAGGGAAACTATCTACTTCTATGCTCCAATTTCTAGCGCGCTCCAGTGACTTATTCTTCTGTGCCTGAAAGCCAAATATATCTGTTCAGCGAGAGGTGCTGGTAACCCACTCCAACGCGTTGAAATACAATACATATAGAGATATATAGAGATATATATAGATATACGAAAACCATTTTGAGCATGAAGATATATCCTACGAACTCTAGCTTTTAAAACCGGGAGTGACTCGACAGATAAGGTTAGACACAAGCAACAGTTATAACAAGCGTATATAATCCACAACAGGCAAGACAGATAAAGTTGAGCACAATTAATAATCATAACCCAACATAAACAATCCCCAGCATAAATCCCATAGTCACATCCCCCAAGATACTCATAATCACAACTCATCCCTATCTCATCACATAACACACTTTGTTGGCGCCACAGGACCAATCGCATGCCCATACAGCGCATATAGCTCTGACACGGCCCCGCAGCACCCTGCCCCGTATCGCAACCGACCGATGAACCGCAGCTCATCATAGTTTGATCGCAACCAAACAGTGGACCGCAGCCCAAGAGTATGTCATCTGACCGCAGCCAGGAAAGTATGAACCGCAGCTCATATAGAAACGTTTGATCGCAACCAAACGGTGGACCGCAGCCCGAGAGTGTAAATCTGACCGCAGCCAGCTTCTGAACCGCAGCTCAGGAATAACCAATCCGATCGCAACCGGATTGGGGTATCATGCACACATAACACGTAGCAAGCACATGCAACCCACATTATCACATTGGGAAGGGGGAGAAAACGTATAACGAAACCTATGCGTGATCCTTCACATACTAAGAGTAATCCTAAGGGGTTCATACTTCTTTCACCTAGGTCAACGGGATACCAATTCAACTAGCATGCAATATATAAGACTCATACAACCTACAAACGGTACCCGAAACATCAACTAGACATAGGCACGATAGACGGAGTCTGTTGGGACACCACGGGGATCGGGGGAACATCAAACGGGGAAGCCGGGGTCCCGAATGGGGGAGATTTCCAGCGGGTAGCCGGTGGGTGGGGGGCCACCCGCCGGCTGCCCGCCGGTAAGCACTGTTCCGGGCAGCGGGTCGCCGGCGGGCAGCTGCCCGCCCGCCGGCTGCCCGCTGCCGGAGACGTCCCTTCTGGCCGCGGGTAGGTGGCGGGTCCCCTACCCCCCACCTACCCCCCACTGACTCTTTACACACAAAACGCCCCTGGAACCATTGTGGAACCCGAAACCATGCTTAGACACTTTACAACGTAATTAACGATCAACACGTAGACAATTAACGGATCAAATACGAGAAACGTATGACACATAACCTATCATGCTTTTCTAAACATAATCGACACCCAAACATGCGATTTCCCCACCCGATACACCAAGAATAATGTCATACGATACAACCTAGGGTTCTAATCACTTTTATACCAACAAGAATACGATTCGTCTTCTAATTACAAGATTCGGTACAAATAACACATAAGCATCAAGAACGCCATGCAATTATCAAGAACGAAATATAATCATCAAGAACTCCACATAATTATCAAGAACACCACAATTATCAAGAACCTCTCATCATCAAGATCACCCATGGAATTATCCCATCAATCATCAATAATAATAACCCAAATCATCAATACACAATAATATGGGGAAATCCTACGGGGGAAATCATAGCTATGAAAATAGGTTTTGTTGAGACATGGGTTACCTCTTAGCCTGAATTAATTCCTTGGCTACGAAGGATCTTTCTTTAAGCTTTCTTGCTTTCTTGATTTCTTCTAAGGGGATTCTTAGCTTGGAGCTCTTTTGGGGTGGTGGGGCGTTACTCTTGTGGTGGGAATTCTAGGTGCCTCCTAAGTTCTCTATTTATATACCTAGGGGTCTTATTTTGGGGTCTAATCCTTTTGGGATTAGGGGTTGGGTTTAGAGATGAGGGCCCACGGATTATGGTGGGCCTTTTCCCTGATTAATCATTATGATTTATCTTTTCTCTTGGGCCATTGATTAATTAATTAATTAATTGGTTTTGGGGGTCGTAACACGGGGTGTTACAGTGATCTACACCAGATGAAGATTTTTGGGACGCCATTTTTGCAAAAACCTCAAGCTCAACTTGCAGAGAATCTCTGACATATCTGCAACATTATCTTATCCTCTGAAAAGGCTATACAGCTAGATGAAATTAAAAAATGAGAACGTTTCTTTCTAACGGACGGATTCTCATTACCAGCTATAAAAGGATGAAGATTGGAGCTGTGGAAAGCAGAAGCAAATAGCAAGAAGCGAAAAGAACAGAGCTAAACAGAGCATACGAAATTCAAAGAAAGCTTTCAATCTCAAGAGCGTAAATTGATATATTCTTTGTGAGATAAACACTCAGAGTGATACAGAGCTTACAAAAGAAATATCCAAGAGTGTTAAAATCTTCATCAACTACAAGAGACTAAGAGCATCATCGAAGATCATCTACAGAGTCTCAAAGTTGGAAGCAAGGCAAAACTTGTTTTGGAGCAAAACATGTTTTGGAGCAAAACAAGGGAAAGGAGGAAAGTAACACGGAGTTGTGAAATCCTGGATTGTCACACGGAGTTGTGAGATCCGAAGCAGCAGTGTCGGAAGACATTGGGCGTGATTAGTGCGGGCTTTGTGATCAAAGCACTAGATCACGGAAGGATACGTTTCTACCGGTGCGTAGAAGACGGGGGGAAAGTAACGCGGAGTCGTGAAATCCTGGGAAAGTAACGCGGCGACGTGAAACCCGAAGCAGCAGTGTTGGTGGCACTGGGCGTGATTAGTGTGGGCTTGGTGATCAAAGCACTAGATCACGGAATTCATTGTTTCTTGGAACCAAGAAGTGGTGGATATAGTGAATTGCTCTTGGAGATAAGAGCAAGTGGAGTAGGAGGATGTTAGGAATAAATTGTAATAGATTTTGATATGCCATATTGTAATTCGTAGATCCCCAATTTTATTTTATTAGACTAGTCGAGTCATAGACCAAGAAAGGGAAAAATAAATTCATTAGTTGAGGAAATGGACGAAGAAGATATAAAGCCAAAAATCAAGAATTTTCCTAGTGAAAATGGCAAACAAAAGAGGAAGATGTATGCGTATGATATTCAAGAAGAAATCCCTCAAGAAATCCCGAAGAAAAAAGAACGTGACTTAAAGTTTGCATGAAGCTATCTTGAAGGTCAAGCATCTATGGAAAGAAAGGAGTACACCAAGTGAAACAAGAAGATGACTAAAAGGTTGTACGGACGAGATGGTAGAGGTTTGAAATATTATGTGTAAGGTCACAAGTTCAAATCTCACATCCCACATATTTTAAAGAAGCCAAGTTTAATTCCATCAGTTAAAGTATGTGGCAGATTTCCAGGGATGCAATTTGCAAAGTCAAATGGTTTGGCCGAAGGGATGCAATTTGCAAAGTCAATGGGATGAGATTTCCAGGGAAGCAAAAGCAATTTGCAAAGTCAAATGGTTTGGCCGAAGGGATGCAATTTGCAAAGTGGGATGAGATTTCCAGGGAAGCAATTTGCAAAGTCAAGGAGGATGAGATTTCCAAATTGACTAAGGGATGAAGTTTACAAGTATCCCGAAAATTGACATAGGGATGCAATTTCATCTGAAGGGTTGAAGTTCGAAATTGAAGTTCAAATTGATATCTCGAAGGGAAGGAAATTTCAATTTGAAGGGATGAGATCTACAAGGGCTTCAATTCAATTGGAGATATAAATTGAAAGGGATGAGATTGCAAGTCCAAATCAAGTAAGGGATGAGATTTCAATTGACAAATCTAGCAAGGGATAGAGATTTCGGCAATTTCAATTTGAAGGGATGAGATCTACAAGGGTTTCAATTCAATTGGAGATATAAATTGAAAGGGATGAGATTGCAAGTCCAAATCAAGTAAGGGATGAGATTTCAATTGACAAATCTAGCAAGGGATAGAGATTTCATTTCCCAAAATAGTAAAGGATGAAGTTTCACAAGGGAAGAGATTTCCCAAGTCAATTGAAGAGATGAAGTCTGGAAGCAGTATACAGACCCAGACACGTGAAGTACAGAGGAAAATATGAGAAAAAATTGCAGAAGCAAAAATACTAGTCTAACTAGTAAGGGATTATATTGGAGATTATATCTTGAAGATAAAAATCCCAAGAGGCGTGATCTACACCAGATGGAGATTCAAGGGACGCCATTTTTGCTAAAATCTCAAGTTCAACTTGCAGAGAAATCTCTGACATATCTGCAACGTTATCTTATCCTTTGACAAAAGGCTATACAGCTGGATGAAATTCAAAAATGAGAACGTTTCTCTCCAACGGAAATATTCTCATTACTAGCTATAAAAGGATGAAGATTGAAGCTTTGGATAGAAGGGGTAAAAGAAGCAAGAATGCAATAGAGCAAGAATACAGAGCAAAACAGAGCATACAAAATTCAAAGAAAGCTTTCCATCTCATGAGCTTAAATTGATCTATCTTTTGTGAGATAAACACTCAGAGTGATACAGAGCTTAGAAAAGAAATATCCAAGAGTGTTAAAATCTTCATCAACTTCAAGAGACTCAGCGCACCATTGAAGATCATCTACAGAGTCTCAAAGTTGGAAGCAAGGCAAAACTTGTTTTGGAGCAAAACAAGGGAAAGGAGGAAAGTAACATGGAGTTGTGAAATCCTGGATTGTCACACGGAGCTGTGAGATCCGAAGCAGCAGTGTCGGAGGACATTGGGCGTGATTAGTGCGGGCTTTGTGATCAAAGCACTAGATCACGGAAGATACGTTTCTATCGGATCGTAGAAGACGGGGGGAAAGTACTAGATTGGGCGTGATTAGTGCGGGCTTTGTGATCAAAGCACTAGATCACGGAAGATACGTTTCTATCGGATCGTAGAAGACGGGGGGAAAGTAACGCGGAGTCGTGAAATCCTGGGAAAGTAACGCGGCGACGTGAAACCCGAAGCAGCAGTGTTGGTGTCACTGGGCGTGATTAGTGTGGGCTTGGTGATCAAAGCACTAGATCACGGAATTCATTGTATCTTGGAACCAAGAAGTGGTGGATATAGTGAATTAGCTCTTGGAGAAAAGAGCAAGTGGAGTTGGAGGATTACACCACCTCGCGAACCACTATAAATTGCCTTGTGTTCTTTACTGCTTTCTTTACTTACTGCTCTTGCTTGCTTCTCACGAGAATAATCTTGACACGATCTACACACACACCGTATCGTTTATTTATTTCCGCTGCGTACCATACTCTAACAATCTAGTTAAGAGTTTTGGTTTATCTCTGGCTTACCAATTGTTATATTGTACTAAAAAGTTTGAAAGTCTATTCACACCCCTCACCCCTCTAGACTTTCACCTTACCTCTTTTGGGACTAGCAATTGGTATCAGAGCAGGCTGTCTATTTAGGCTAATTTGCTTTCAAAGCACGTTGCCTAATTGGGTCAACCAGTTTCTGACTGCTAGGCAGATCCATCTTACCCAGTGTGTGTAAATTGGATTATTTGTCTCTCGTATCCACCGAGAAAATGAATAAAGATTTAGCTCAAAATCTATTATTCTCGCTAGATAAATTTGATGATTGGAAAGTTCGTATGCAGGTTCATCTATCAGCTTTACACGATGAAATGTGGGAAGTTATTTCCACTGGCCCGATCGAAATTTTGAAAGTAAATACGGATTTTCTTCTATCTCCAGATGCTCAACAATTCGTACCAAAGCCAAAACCGAAATGGACATCGGATGATAGAAAAAGGAACAATCTTGACAACATTGCCAAAGATATTCTGTTCAAAGCCATTGATGATACAATATTCCCAGAAGTGCGAAAATGTAGAAGTGCAAAAGAAATTTGGGATACTCTCATCAAGATCGGAGAAGGAGATGAACAAGAAAAAGATAACAAGCTCACTATTGCTATGAAGAAGTTCGAGGACTTCAAAATGCTCTCAAACGAATCCATTGTTGATATGGAAGCTCGAATGATCAAAATCCTTGGAGAAATTAATGACCTTGGCAAAAATATTAGCCAAAAGGAAATTAATCTCAATGTTCTACGAGGCTTACCATCTACATGGGACATGAAGGTTACGGCTATGCGAGATCACCGAGATCTAAGAATTTTGTCAACCGACAAATTATTTAGTGATCTTAAAGCATATGATTTCGAAATGAAGGCCAAAGATGATGATGTTCATGAAATTCGAAATCCAGCTCTAATGGCCGAACAACCGTCAACCTCCAGGTCAGTAGATAATATTGATTTTATAACTGATGAACAATTTGCTCTTTTGTTAGAAAATTCAAAAGGTTCATGCGAAAAGGAGACAACAAAAATTCTGCTCGTGGAAAATTTGTCTCTCGCACGACACAAGAAGAGAAAGTCGAAGAAAACAACAATTTATGCTACAATTGCCGCAAACCCGGATATTTCAAAATAAATTGTCCGTATCCGATCGTTAGCAAGTATCAAGGCATAAATGTTGAATCTACACCGAATAAATCCGAAAGTAAAGATCGAAGGTTCAAGCGCGACAAAAGAAAAGCTCTCGTGAGTAACGAACCAAACGAAAATAATGAGTCGAATGGATTGTCATCAAGTGATGAAAGCTCAAGTTCGGACGATGACACGGCTCTAATATGCAAATCAATTGAGTTGAGTTCAAGTGAAGAGTGTTTTATGGCTCTTGGAGCAGAGGAAGAAGAGGTAATATCTAATTCTTTCAATTCCGTTAATTCCTCTTTTTCTCGTGAATCTATTGGCAGTCTAATGCGAGATTGTCAAGAGATTATGCTCACTCATCCTCAACTCAAGGAGCGCAATAATATTCTAATTCTTGAAAAAGAAGAGATGAATAAAAAATTGCAAGATGCTTCACTTGAAGTGAGTAACTTGAAGAGTGAAAATATTCAACTTCAAGAAGAGTGCAAAGCAAGAGAGGTTAGAGAACATAACCTTCGGGCTACCATTGCTACGTTTACTAATTCGTCCAAAATTATGGATAAAATGGTAAACATGCAAAAGCCATCTGGAGATAGAACCGGAATCGGTTATGACTCCACATGTTCTCAAACCCCTCCGAAACTGACTAATCTTACTACTCCTTTAACCAATAAAGTGCAAGTGGTAAAATTTGGTAAAAGTCAGTATAGCACAATGAGACAAGGACTTGGCTATCATGAGAAAGAAAAGTTGAATGTTGAAAGGCCGAAACAGTTCAATACTAAGGCAAAGCAACAATAATTCTTCAAGCAAAGATATGCCAAAGAGTTAAGTGCAAAAAGAATTTTTAGAAAACAGGGAAGCTTTTCTAGAAATAGAGATGGAAGATTTTATTGCACTCAAAAGGATTGGCTGTGTAAATCTTGTTTTAATGCTTCTTATAGACCAAAGCAACAATCCTCTTCCCGGGTGCCTAAGTTTAAAAATGTTTTTCAAAACCCGGCGCCAAAAATGTTTTCAAAAGTTAATTATGAGTATCGTGTTTCAAATGGTTACAAACCGCCTTATCTTAATTCAATGGGATCTAGGTGGGTTTGGTTACCAAAAATTACTAACAGCAAAGGACCCAAGCAAGTATGGGTACCTAAAACCAACTAATCTTTTTTGTAGGATGTTTGGTACATGGACAGTGGTTGCTCACGCCACATGACTAGAAATAAATCTTGTCTAGTGAATTTCAAGAAAATCGATGGACCAAAAGTTATATTTGGAGGAAATCAAAATTATGGAACTACAAAAGGAGTTGGTACAATTGAAAGAAATGGTTTAAAGATCGAAGATGTTTCATTTGTTGAAGGCCTAAAATTCAATTTGTTGAGCACTAGTCAATTTTGTGATAAAGGCTATCTTGTGGAATTTTCCAAAGATAATTGCCTAATCAAAAATGAGCTCTCAAATGAAGTTGTGCTCACTGGAAAAAGGCGAAAGAATATATATGTTGTTGATTGGAGCACAAGCAAAGATTCCGTATGCTTAATGGCCAGAAATTCGAATGAAGCAAATTGGGAATGGCACAAAAAGCTCAACCATTTAAACTTCAAGACTATCAATCAGCTTGCAAAGAAAAATCTAGTTGAAGGACTACCAAGTATTATCTTCAAGAAAGACCAAGTGTGTGATGCATGCCAACGCGGAAAGCAAATCAAATCATCATTCAAGTCTAAGACGCACGAATCAACATCAAGACTGCTAAGCTTGTTACACATGGACTTATTTGGACCGGTTGATCCAATAAGTGTAAGTGGTAAGAAATATACTCTTGTTGTTGTTGATGATTTTTCCAGGTACACTTGGACCGTGTTTCTGAAGAAGAAAAATGAAGTTGAACAAGTGTTGCCGAAGCTGTTGAAGCAACTACAAAGTGAGAAAGAATTGCAAATATCAAAAATCCGAACCGATCCTGGAACCGAGTTCGTGAATGGAGTTATACAAGCGTTTTGCAATTCACATGAAATTTCTCATCAATTATCTGCCGCTAGAACACCACAACAAAACAGCGTTGCCGAAAGAAGAAACCGGACGCTTAAAGAAGCCGCACGAGTGATGATTAGTGCAGCCAGTCTCCCGAAAAGATATTGGGCGGAAGCTATCAACACTGCTTGCTATACGCAAAATCGAAGCATGGGTGAATTGAATTATTTCTTGGGCTTACAAGTCAAACAATTGAAGGAAGGAATATTCATTAGTCAAGCAAAGTACACCCGTGACTTGATAAAGAAGTTTGGCCTTGATGGAAAATCATCGATCAAAATTCCTATGAGTACATCAATAAGGCTAGACAAAGACGAAGATGGAAAAGATGTCGAACAAACAAAGTATAGAGGAATGATTGGTTCACTACTATACCTCACTGCAAGCAGGCCGGACATTTCTTATGCTGTGGGAGTGTGTGCAAGATTCCAAGCAAATCCAAAAATAAGCCACCTCACCGCAATAAAGAAAATCATAAGATACTTGAAGGGCACAATCAATGTTGGATTGTGGTATCCTAAAGGTACAGATTTTACGCTAACTGGTTTTTCAGATGCGGATTTTGCAGGTTGTAAAATAGATAGAAAAAGCACCTCCGGAACGTGTCAATTCTTGGGAGGAAGGCTTGTTTCTTGGTTTAGCAAAAAGCAAAATTCCATCGCAACTAGTACCGCTGAGGCCGAATATATTGCTGCAGGAAGTTGTTGTGCTCAAATTTTGTGGATGAAGTAACAATTGAAGGATTATGGAGTGAATTGCGACGATGTTAGCATATTTTGTGACAATACAAGTGCAATCGCTATCACCCACAATCCAGTGCTTCACTCAAGAACCAAACATATCGACATACGACATCATTTCATAAGGGATCATGTTGAAAAGAAAGATCTAAAAATCGAGTATATCCCTACGGAGAACCAAGTTGCAGATATTCTCACGAAGCCTTTATGCGAAATGAGATTTTCTACTTTAAGGCATGAATTGGGAATGTTGGAAATGAGCTAAGTATCACTGAACCTAATCTCTTGATCTAAAATGATACATATGCTCATATTATGTGTTCTACGTGTTTATATGCTTTTATATGTTTTACGTGTTTACATATTTCTATGTGCTTAATTTTTACGTAAGCTAATTTGCTAAATGTGTTAAGTTTTCAATTATGTATTTGCATGTGTAATTTAACGTGAAAATATGTGCCATGCAATTCTTTTTTGAAAATCTGTGTTTATTTGATTTAATCGCATGATTATGTGTTTTAATTATAGCTATGGCATAATATACGTGATATGTATGATTTAATTGCTTATGTTAAAATTGCCGTGCCAATATGTGTGTTATAATTTAATTGCTAAGTGCTTTTAATTAGTTATTTCAATTGGTATCTAAAATAATTTGCTAGTTTCTAAATATTTGATTATTTGATTATATTTGTGTTTTAGAAACTACCATGTATGTGTATGTATATTTTTTGGTGATTAATTGAAATTTGTCTAAATTTCTAAATCTATGTGTATGTGAATTGGGAGTTTACCGTGTATATGATTGTTTATATATGGATGTGATTTAATTGCTATATCTTTTAATATCCATATATGTTTCGAAATAAATTGAGTAATTTTGTGTAATTATATATGAGATTTACGGATGTGTGTGTGTGTTTATATTTATGTGATTTTATATGATACATCTAACGTGTATGTTTTTGAGAAGAAGAAGGAAGAGATCAGATTGGATTAAAACCTCCACCCTTTAAAACTCTACCCCATAAAACCCAATCCCATCAAAACTCTTCACCTTTCAAACCTATACCTCTTAAACTTCCACCCATAAATTAAATCCCACAAAAATCTCACCCCCTCTCACAAAATCAGATCCCCTCTCATTAATCCTAATCGACACCCTCTCTCTCGAAGATCTCGATCGTCACCCATGCCTCAAATCTGAGAAAATCTCCTCTTAAACTCCAGTAGTTACTTGTCTAATCTCTACTTAGCACCGTCCTCCTCAACCAATAGAAACTCACCCAAATTTAATGGATGTCAATCATACCTGTTCAGAACCCATCTGTCGACCATAATCCCTAAAGCCCTCAGACGTTCTCGAGCCTATATATTGGCGATAGCAACCCAAACCCCAACCGTGCAAGAAGTCTATTTTTTTTTTTTGCAGGAGAACAATGGTGTCAAAGGAGAAGAACAATGAAGAAAGGAGAACATCAAAGAGAATCTGGAATCAAGTGCGACTCCAAAAGTTACGAGCCAGAAGGGTTGAGGCTGGAGGACATCTTGTTGGAGACACTGCAAACGACCCTCTTGTCGTATCTGAAGAGAAAAGCTTTGATAAATATACACCTGTCTCACCACCACGAGAACCAGGTTTTATTTATGAAGAAGGAGATGCCAAGAAAAGCCTATCACCACCGTGTCAAGGCTTAGCCGAACCAGAGAAGTCCAAAGGGTCTGAATCCCCTTTTCTGAAGTTTTCACCTGTTGTCCAGCCGGACATCTACCAGGAGATCCTGAACATGAGCGATGCTGAGTACCTCCACTATCTGAAGCAGCTGACATTTGGACCGGTCATGCCACCACCAGGATTTGAAGGGCATACTCAAGAACCTCTTGCACCACCCGTTCAAAATGTTGCACCATCGGCCGTAGAACAAGATTTACCACCAGTTCCACCTGAACTTGTTCTGCAATCTGCTCCACCACCGGTGAATCCCCGTATCCGTCCACCCGTGGACTATACAAGGTTCTTCAATGCAACGTACTCGTCCTCAAGCTCGAACATGCACAGCGAAGATTCAGGACCAGGGTACTGCCCATCTCCTCCACACACTGACGAGGACAACAGTGAAGATGAATGTTGTTCTACTAATCACAGTTGATGTGGTTGTACTGTCAAGAATGTCTTTTGTGATCCTCTTTTGTACTCCTGATTAAAGGAGTAATAAATAAAAAAAAGTTGGGTTGGCTGTGTTTGGAACAAATCGTATTTCCTACCCCATTAAAAAGGACCAAAAATGAACACTCTTCCTCATCATGTCATATGGTCAAAAGTCAAAAAAATGGACCCTACAAGGGATGAATTAAGAGACCAAATTGATGGTGAAATCAGACCATCAATTGGGGGGGGAATACTATATGAAACGCCAGTGCACAATAACACCTCTGTGATGTCTCTTCAAAACACCTCTCTGGAAGCCAATTTAAATACAGAGATTATTTCAAGAACAGAGGTTATTAAAGAAGAAATTGAAAATCCTCTTGAAGAAGCCGATTCACCAGAAGAAAATTTGCAGCTCGTTGAAAATCCAGTTCTTGGTGATTCACGAAGGAATTTGTTCAAAAGTCTACACTCTCTGAACATGAGTAGAAGGCGAACCCGAGAAGAAGATGAAGATGATTTGTTAACATCACTATTTGCAAAAGTTACAGAATCAAGTGATTTTGTGTGTCAAAAGATTGGAACAACTCTTACCGAGCAAGGACATCTCTCGTTACAACACTTTGAGGAAACACGAACAAATTTGAAGGAGCTATTGGAACATCAAAACGCTCTGCAAACAAAGATAGACAGAGCCGAAAGACATCTAAAAGGAGATCTCACCGAAGGATTATTGGAGATAATCCAACTGATGAAGAAGGAACGAGAAGCTACCGAGAAGATCAACAATGAAAGACACATGAGACAAATAAAAGCCATACAAGACCAGGAGACAAGGATAAATCACCTTGAGGTAGAATTATCCTCTATGGCTAACAAAATATCTGATTTGCAGGATGTTTCTCTCAAAACACATGATGGAGTTAAGATTGTTAAAGCCAATCAAGAACAAGATTCCAAATCCCTTGGCTTTTTGATTGATAATGCCATAAGGGGGGAAGAAATTCTCAATCATCTGGCTTTACAACAACATGAATTCATCATTGGAAGTCAACCGCAACAGCCAGTTTTGACCGCCGCACCAACAAAAGGCCGAGGCCGAGGACGTGGTCAACAATCCCAAGTTGGTTTCGCTCAATTTGCAAATCCGAGTCTTGGATCAAGCTCATCGAAAGTGGCCGAAACTCGAGGATGGTTCGAATTCTCAAAGGGAACCGCACCACCGCAGAAAATTTGGACATCCGAGAATGTGCCAAGTATGGTGAAAAGATGGCCCAAAGCTGATCAAGCTCAATGGATATCTGACAAGAATAAGGAAGAAGAAGCAAAAAGGAAGCAAACCGAGATGTGGTATGAGCTTAGAGATTATACCAACAATAATGGTGAAAGTTTGGGACTCCAAAGAAGCTTTGAAGAATGCATAATTTGGTGGGAAGCCGGAGCTCTTCCGGGCACCAATATTAAAGAGGCCTTTGGACACTACATGGCTGGGAATGTGACTAAGAGATTTGATTGTGAAAAATTCAAGAACGATATCTGCAAGATGAGAGAACATATCAAGGATATATTGAAAGCTGACATGGGAGTCAAGAAACTCAGAAGGTAATCAGATATGAACTCCTCAAAAATATGATGTTTTGAATATCTATATTTTGGAATGATTTTGGCTACAATAATATTTCCTCTAATCGACTAATATGAATAAATATTTCCCATGGTCTGATCTAAGTCTGTTTTGATTTATTTTTGGCTATCATGTATTAGTTCGTGAGTTAAAAGACAAGAATTGTTAAACTCATGCAAAAATTTGAAAAGATAAAAATTGATTAAAAAATTAATCAAGGATGCGTATAGGACTTGTCTAAATTAATTCACAAGTATTTTCCTTTTCCCTAGAATTATTTTTGTCAAACTCATCTTGGTTTTGTCAAATAAAATTGAGCAAAAATGAAAATATTTTTCAAAGGCTTAAAGCCAATGTTTGAGTATAGGTTATGGCATTATCAAAAGGGGGGAAATTGTTAGGAATAAATTGTAATAGATTTTGATATGCCATATTGTAATTCGTAGATCCCCAATTTTATTTTATTAGACTAGTCGAGTCATAGACCAAGAAAGGGAAAAATAAATTCATTAGTTGAGGAAATGGACGAAGAAGATATAAAGCCAAAAATCAAGAATTTGCCTAGTGAAAATGGCAAACAAAAGAGGAAGATGTATGCGTATGATATTCAAGAAGAAATCCCTCAAGAAATCCCGAAGAAGAAAGAACGTGACTTAAAGTTTGCATGAAGCTATCTTGAAGATCAAGCATCTATGGAAAGAAAGGAGTATACCAAGTGAAACAAGAAAATGACTAAATGGTTGTACGGACGAGATGGTAGAAGCTTGAAATATTATGTGCAAGGTCACGGGTTTGAATTTCACATCCCACATATTTTAAAGAAGCCAAGTTTAATTCCATCAGTTAAAGTATGAGGCGATGGTTTGCAAAGTCAATGGGATGAGATTTCCAATTCAAGGGCTTCAATTCAATTGGAGATATAAATTGAAAGGGATGAGATTGCACGCCCGATTATATCTTGAAGATAAAAATCCCAAGAGGCGTGATCTACACCAGATGGAGATTCATGGGACGCCATTTTTGCTAAAATCTCAAGCTCAACATGCAGAGAAATCTCTGACATATCTGCAATGTTATCTTATCCTCTGACAAAAGGCTATACAGCTGGATGAAATTCAAAAATGAGAACGTTTCTCTCCAACGGAAATATTCTCATTACTAGCTATAAAAGGATGAAGATTGAAGCTTTGGAAAGAAGGGGTAAAAGAAGCAAGAACGCAATAGAGCAAGAATACAGAGCAAAAGAGAGCATACAAAATTCAAAGAAAGCTTTCCATCTCAGGGGCTTAAATTGATCTATCTTTTGTGAGATAAACACTCAGAGTGATATAGAGCTTAGAAAAGAAATATCCAAGAGTGCTAAAATCTTCATCAACTTCAAGAGACTCAGCGCACCATTGAAGACATCTACAGAGTCTCAAAGTTGGAAGCAAGGCAAAACTTGTTTTGGAGCAAAACAAGGGAAAGGAGGAAAGTAACACGGAGTTGTGAAATCCTGGATTGTCACACGGAGCTGTGTGATCCGAAGCAGCAGTGTCGGAGGACATTGTGCGTGATTAGTGCGGGCTTTGTGATCAAAGCACTAGATCACGGAAGATACGTTTCTATCGGATCGTAGAAGACGGGGGGAAAGTAACGCGGAGTCGTGAAATCCTGGGAAAGTAACGCGGCGACGTGAAACCCGAAGCAGCAGTGTTGGTGTCACTGGGCGTGATTAGTGTGGGCTTGGTGATCAAAGCACTAGATCACGGAATTCATTGTATCTTGGAACCAAGAAGTGGTGGATATAGTGAATTAGCTCTTGGAGAAAAGAGCAAGTGGAGTAGGAGGGTTACACCACCTCGCGAACCACTATAAATTGCCTTGTGTTCTTTACTGCTTTCTTTACTTACTGCTCTTGCTTGCTTCTCACGAGAATAATCTTGACACGACCTACACACACACCGTATCGTTTATTTATTTCCGCTGCGTACCATACTCTAACAATCTAGTTGAGAGTTTTGGTTTATCTCTGGCTTACCAATTGTTATATTGTGCTAAAAAGTTTGAAAGTCTATTCACCCCCCCCCCCCCCTCTGGACTTTCACCTTACCTCTTTTGGGACCAACAGAGGATTACACCACCTCGCGAACCACTACAAATTGCTTTGTGTTCTTTACTACTTTCTTTACTTACTGCTCTTGCTTGCTTCTCACGAGAATAATCTTGACACAATCTACACACACACCGTATCGTTTATTATTTCCGCTGTACACCATACTCTAATAATCTAGTTAAGAGTTTTGGTTTATCTCTGGCTTAGCAATTGTGGCACTGTGCTAAAAAGTTTGAAAGTCTATTCATCCCCCTCTAGACTTTCACCTTACCTCTTTTGGGACCAACAATTGGTATCAGAGCCTGTAGCCTATTTGAGTCAAATTTGTTTCAAAGCAAGTTGTCTCTTTGGGTCAATCTGTTTCTGACTGCTAGGCAGATCCATTTTACCTAGTGTGTGTAATTGGATTATTTATCTCTCGTATCCGTCTAGAAGATGAATAAATATTTAGCTCAAAGTCTATTATTCTCGCTCGATAAATTTGATGATTGGAAAGTTCGTATGCAGGTTCATCTATCAGCTTTACACGATGAAATGTGGGAAGTTATCTCTAACGGCCCGATCGAAATATTGAAAGTAAATACGACTTTTCTTCTATCACCGGATGCTCAACAATTCGTACCAAAGCCAAAACCGGAATGGACATCGGATGATAGAAAGAGGAACAATCTTGACAACATTGCAAAAGATATTCTGTTCAAAGCCATTGATGATACAATATTCCCAAAAGTGCGAAAATGTACAAGTGCAAAAGAAATTTGGGATACTCTCATCAAGATCGGAGAAGGAGATGAACAAGAAAAAGATAACAAGCTCACTACTGCTATGAAGAAGTTTGAGGACTTCAAAATGCTCTCAAACGAATCCATTGTTGATATGGAAGCTCGAATGATCAAAATCCTTGGAGAAATTAATGACCTTGGCAAAAATATTAGCTAAAAGAAAATTAATCTCAAAGTTCTACGACGCTTACCATCTACATGGGACATGAAGGTTACGGCTGTGCGAGATCACCGAGATCTAATAATATTGTCAACCGACAAATTATTTAGTGATTTAAAAGCATATGAGTTCAAAATGAAGGCCAAAGATGATGATGTTCATGAAATTCGAAATGCAGCTCTAATGGCCGAACAACCGACAACCTCCAGGTCAGTAGATAATATTGATTTTATAACTGTGACACCCCAAAAATCCAAACTCCAATCCATGAATTAATTGAGTAATTAATTCTATTTCTTTGAGGAATTGATTCCTACAATCCTGATTTTTGATACTCAAGGACTAGTATTTGACTAGTCAATTTTTAAGTGGGGTTGTACCTTGTGCTTTAAGAGGAGTTCCCTTGTTCCTTACACTTTCTAAGAGTTAGTAAGGGTATCCTTGTCATTTCACCAAGAGTTAGTTTTGTAACCTAAACCTAGAAGACTTCTTCATTTTTCATCCCTTACAATTCCTAGAAAATATCTCTACATTCTCTCTAGAAAAGAAGAGTAGCTTGTTCTTCAAGCCTAGTGAGACCTTTGTCAAGATTCCAAGTTTTGCTTCCAAGATTTAATCTTTCATCTATTTGGGCATCTAGAAGGGTAAGATCTAAGCTTGTCTAGTCTTTTTGGTTCCATCTTAGTTGTCTTTTTCTTAAAGGTGGGATCTTTATGATCTTTTGGTTTGATCTTGAAGTGGGTTTGGCTAGTGAGCTTAGTGGAGAGCTTGTTGTGGTGTAAGAAGAGTCTTTTGGTCTTCAAGAGGTAACCCATGCTCTACAAAACCTATTTTGCTTTCCTATATATGATTTCTTGGCTTCTATTTGTGTTTTGCTATGAAATGTGAGAGTTTATGCATTTATCTTGTGATATTGCATATCTAGAGCTTGTGTTTAGGATTCCTTTGTGCCATTGCTTGGCATGTTCCTTGATTCAAGTCATTTTGTTGTGTTTCGTGAGATTTGGCATGTTTTGGACTTGAATTTGTGTTTGGAGAAGGAAATCCCCGAAGGGATTGTTTGACACAGGAACGTGTACCTGCGGGCGAAACGGCGGGGAGAGCCCTACCCGCCGCCCACCCGCCAGTACACGGGAATGTGGGTGTTGTACCCGCGGGCAGAACCACGGGTAGGGGCCTACCCGTGGGTCCACCCGCGGGGAACACGGTGGAGTTGGTTCGGGATTTGTTCCCCGTGATTCGTTTGTCTTGGTGTTTGATCTTTTGGCTTCCCGATGTTCTTTTGTGGAACTATTTGAGCGTCTTCTTGATGTTTCGTAGGTCTAGAACTATATGGTAGGTATCCATGTAGGATCTTTGGTGTCTTGAATCGTGCTAAGTATTCATCATTGTGTTTCGTTGGACCAAGAGGTGTCTTGTGTGTTCCTCGGAACTACCTTGAGTTTCCCCGTTGTTAAGCACGCTAGTTCGTTGTCTTAATACTAGCGTGTGTGTTGTTCGTACCTTCCGTTTGGTTGATGATAACTTGTGTTATTCATCGTTGTTGTTGTTGGGCTGTGACCCGTCTCTTGATTGAGTGTGTTTCATACCTTCTCTTGCAATCCGTTGATTGATTCGTGTGAGTGGTGGTGCATGTGTGGCTCTACCTGGTATGGGACACTAGTCACCAAGGTATTGCAGCGGTCCTCGTGGTGGCCGTGACGTGATTATGGAGCTGTGGCTGAGTCCACGTGTTTGGGGGATAACATTGTGTTATCCGGGCATGTGTTGCCGTGATTGGTGGGTTTTCGTTGGTGGTTATAGGTGGGGGACGACGGTCCCGGCGGAATAAGGTTGGACTTGGCTATACAGGGGATTTCTGTAGGTAATGGTTGGCTTTGAAGGTACAAGGTTGGGGGTAGCCATAAGGTTGGAACAGGGCATAAGGAAGGCATATCAACTCGTGATGGGTGATGTCACGAGGGCTTGTGTAGCCGTTGTGGTGAGTTCTCTTCTCTCGTGACGTGTGTAGTCACGGAGCCTTGTGGTGTTTTGGCATGTGTTGCCGTTGGGTGAGTCTTTATCCTTGTGTGTGGTTAACCTTTGTGGTTGGGATGTGTTCCCGGTGTTATCCTTGTGAGTGGTGAGTCTTGTGTTGTCTTCTGATCTTGGTTTTTAACTTATATATGTATTCCGTTTCGAAAATGGTTTTTATCTCATATATCTACCTATTTATGATACTTAACGGTATTGGTGGGTTACCAGCATTATTCGCTGACCGGGCGTCGCCCCGATGTTTATCTTTGTATCTTTCAGGTGTTGAGTAGTCGAGCGCGATGTCTAGAGCCGGTAGCTTAGCACCTGTACCTTTAGCTTGTGTTTTTGCGGCCTGCGTGCCAATGGTTTTAGATTGGTTTTAGATTGATGTTTTGGGATAGTGTGATACACTTGCAGATTGTTGCCTTAGCGTTACCTAGTGTGGTATACGTGGCATAACACCCCTGTTTTGGATTTCTTTTATCCAGTTTCCGTTTTCTTCCGCTATGCTAGTGTTTTGTTGTTAATCTGCATGTGTTAAGACTTGTTTTTAGTTCTTGTTTTTGGGGGGTGTTACAGTTGGTATCAGAGCTTAGGTTTAGAGCCTAGGAAGAGTTGAGTCTAGACTTTCTAAGTGTTTAAGTGTGTTTTGAGACCTGTAAGCGACCTTAAGGAGTTAAGTGTTAAGCTTAGGACTCTAGGTTGCGCAGTGAGATGTGTGTTGCTTTTTGTCTTGCTTGCTTGTTTGCTCTTTTGGTAACCTTGTTGTTGTAGCAGAAGTCTGTGATGCCTCCTCGCCAGCGAACCGCAGTGTTTGAAGATGTGGGTGAAGTGGTTAAGAGATCTCGGTCGGCCGAATCTAGCAGTGCCTCTGGGGTAATTGAGCGGTGGATCCGGAGTGGTACGTCCACAAGAGTAAGTCGTAGTGCAGCTACCTTGCCATTACTCCGTGATGTAGGAGAGTATGGAAGTATAGAGGTTCATTATCCGGCGGTAGGGTCATCTCAAGAGAGGGTGCTTACCTTAAATGAAGTCCGAACAGGTGACAACGACGTAGTAGTGGGGACCTTCCTTGTGCAGTCTGTGCCGGCAACAGTCTTGTTTGATTCAGGGGCGTCTAACTCATTTATATCATCCGGCCTCGTGAAGAAGTTGGGCTTATCTGGGGGCGTTGGAGTGAGGTTTAACGTGAAGGTAGCGTCGGGAGAAGTTAGGGTGTGTGACCGTCTTTTTGAGGGCATCAAGATTTGTATCAAAGGCGAAGAGTTTCCATGTGATCTAATCCAGTACGACTTGGACGGGATGGATGTGGTCCTAGGTATGGACTGGTTGGGGCGGTTTAGAGCCCAAATCTTGTGCAAAGATCAGAAGGTAGTGCTTTGAGGACCCAGCGGGAAAAGAGTGTCATATCGTGGAAAGATGGAAGAACCCGAAATTAAGCTGGTGTCTATGGTAAAGATGAAGAGGTATATGGACAAGGGCAATGATGTGTACTTGTGCTCCGTTGAGAACTTGGAGCCAAGGGAGGAAGTAGCTCAATCGATACCTGTAGTCCGTGAGTTTCTTGATGTTCTTCCCGAAGAAATACCGGGTATGCCGCCTGCTAGGGAAGTGGAGTTCTCAGTGGATCTTATGCCGGGCACTGCACCCATCTCTAAAGCCCCATATCGTTTGGCTCCGCCTGAAATGCAAGAGTTGAAGGCTCAATTGCAAGAACTCCTTGACAAGGGTTACATTCGGCCAAGTGCATCGCCTTGGGGAGCTCCGGTGTTGTTTGTAAAGAAGAAGGACGGAAGTATGAGGTTGTGTATCGACTACCGGGAGCTGAATCAAGTTACCATCAAGAACAAATACCCCCTTCCAAGAATTGATGATTTGTTTGATCAACTTCGTGGCGCAGGAGTGTTCTCCAAAGTTGATTTGAGGTCAGGATACCATCAGATAAGGGTAGCAGACAAGGACATCCCGAAGACTGCGTTTCGGACTCGGTACGGTCACTACGAGTTTACGGTTATGCCTTTCGGTTTGACTAATGCCCCTGCAGTTTTCATGGACCTAATGAACAGAGTATTCAAATCCCACCTCGATGATTTTGTGATTGTATTCATCGACGATATCTCGGTTTATTCAAAAGATAAGGAGGAACATGTCGGGCACCTTCGGACGGTACTTCAAATCTTGCGGGAGAAGCAGTTGTACGCCAAGTTTTCTAAGTGCGAGTTTTGGAAAGACAGTGTGACGTTTCTAGGCCATGTGATTGATAGTAGAGGGATCTCTATGGATCTGGACAAGATACGGGCAGTGAAGGAATGGACTGCACCTTCATCGGTGTCGGAAGTAAGAAGTTTTCTTGGATTAGCGGGTTATTATCGAAGGATTGTGTTAGACTTTGCCAAGGTGGCTCAACCATTGACTAAGTTGTTAAGAAAAGAAGTGCCTTTCGTTTGGAATCAAGCTTGTGAGTTAGCATTTCAAGATTTGAAGGAGAGGCTCACGTCTGCACCAGTCTTAATTTTGCCATTAGGAACGGAAGGGTTTGAGGTATACAGTGATGCGTCCAAGAAAGGACTAGGTTGTGTGTTGATGCAAAACGGGAGAGTGATTGCTTACGCCTCACGTCATCTTAAGGTTCACGAAGAGAATTACCCTACCCACGATTTGGAATTGGCCGCCGTGGTGTTTGCTTTGAAAATTTGGAGGCATTATCTATATGGGGTGCGTTGCAAGATCTTCACGGATCACAAGAGCCTCAAATATATCTTTACCCAAAAGGATCTCAATATGCGGCAACGAAGGTGGTTAGAACTCATCAAGGACTATGAGTTAGATATTCAGTATCATGAGGGAAAAGCCAATGTGGTGGCGGACGCCTTAAGTCGGAAATCGGAGCATACCGCTAGTTCTATTTGGGTGCGGGCGGATGAGCTTTGTAAGGAGCTTCAACGGATGAGCTTGGAAGTGGTGGAACAAGGAGATGTGGAGGCAGAAGTTCGTTGTTATAACTTAAGGATTGTACCTACGTTTCTGGGAGAGATCAAGGAAGAGCAGCAAAAGGATATGTTTTTGACCAAGGTAAGGGATGACCTAGCTAGAGGAAAAGGGGGACCGTTTGAGTTGTCTGCGGATGGGGTGTTGAGGTACAAAAGCCGTGTGTGCATACCCGCGTCATGTGATCAGTGGAAGCGACGGATTTTGGAAGAAGGTCATAACACACCCTATTCGGTTCACCCCGGAGGGGACAAGTTATACAAGGACGTGAAGGGTTTCTTCTGGTGGCCTAACATGAAAAAGGAAGTTGCAGAGTTTGTTGGGAAATGCCTTAATTGTCAGAAGGTTAAAGCGGAACGTTGTAAGGTTAAGGGGTTGGTACAACCGTTAGAAGTTCCACAAGGGAAATGGGATTCTATATCTATGGATTTCGTGGGAGGATTACCGAAGACCCGTTCGGGTAAGGACAAAATCTGGGTGATAGTTGATCGTTTGACCAAGACTGCCCGCCTCATCGCAATGAAGGAGACCTGGACAATGACACAGTTGGCTCAAGCCTATGTCAACCAAGTGGTAAAGTATCATGGAGTTCCGAGGGATATTATCTCCGATAGAGATTCAAGGTTCTTGTCTCAGTTTTAGAAATCCTTGCAAGCAGCCCTTGGAACTAAGCTAAGCCTCAGTACTGCTTTCCACCCAGCCACCGATGGACAAACAGAAAGGACTATACAGACTATCGAGGATTTGTTGAGAGCTTGTATGTTAGATTTTCAAGGATCGTGGGAGGATCATCTGGATTTGATAGAGTTTTCTTACAACAATAGCTATCATTCGAGTATCCGCATGGCACCTTATGAAGCTCTCTATGGACAGAAGTGTCGCAGTCCGCTTTGTTGGGAGGATCTTGTTAATCCGTTAGTGTTGGGACCACAGTACTTGTTGGACACATCCGAGAAAGTTAAACAGATTCAGGAAAGGATGAAAGCAGCTCAGAATCGCCAAAAGTCTTATGCTGACCTGGCTAGAAGACAGGTGGAGTTTTCAGTTGGGGATAAGGTTTGGTTGAAGGTATCTCCCACCCGGGGAGTAATGCGGTTTGGGAAGAAAGGGAAGTTGAGCCCTAGGTTTATAGGCCCGTATGAAATCTTGGAGAGGATTGGGAGTTTGGCTTACCGTTTGGCATTGCCTTTGGAGTTGGATAGAGTACATAACGTGTTCCACGTATCGCAGCTCAAGAGATATGTTCATGATCCGGCTCATGTTTTACCACCGGAAGTGTTACCGATAGATGAAGATTTGTCTTATGAAGAAAGGCCACTCAGAATTTTGGACTTCAAGACTCGGGACACTCGCAGGAAATCTGTTAAGATGGTAAAGGGTTGGTGGTCTCACCATGGGGTTGAGGAAGCTACTTGGGAGCTGGAGGCATCGATGCGGGAGCGGTACCCTGAGTTGTTTGTGGAAGGTATCTCGTTTTCCCAGGTTGTTGTGTGCTTTGTGTGCTTGCTTGTTTTGTTTGTTGCCTTGTTGTTTAGCTAGCTTGTTAGTTGGTGTTTGGGTTAGTGGTTTAGTTTTGGTTGTTGGCTAGAAGTGGTTGTTGTGTTGAGGTTAGAGTTCTTGATGCTCAATCTATCCGTTTGTTGACCTCTTGCCAATCCTTGAATTCGTAATGTCTTCTTCTTTGCATTGGAACCCTTGTGAGAACTTTTGGAGTTTTTGACCAAAAGGGATATTCTTGAAAATTCTTGTCACAATTTTGTTTCCTTGTTACCTTCGTTTTAATTCGTTGTACCCAAGTTTCGGGGACGAAACTTCTTTGAAGGGGGAGAGGATGTGACAACCCCAAAAATCCACACTCCAATCCATGAATTAATTGAGTAATTAATTCTATTTCTTTGAGGAATTGATTCCTACAATCCTGATTTTTGATACTCAAGGACTAGTATTTGACTATTCAATTTTTAAGTGGTGTTGTACCTTGTGCTTTAAGAGGAGTTCCCTTATTCCTTACACTTTCTAAGAGTTAGTAAGGGTATCCTTGTCTTTTCACCAAGATTTAGTTTTGTAACCTAAACCTAGAAGACTTCTTCATTTTTCATCCCTTACAATTCCTAGAAAATATCTCTACATTCTCTCTAGAAAAGAAGAGTAGCTTGTTCTTCAAGCCTAGTGAGACCTTTGTCAAGATACCAAGTTTTGCTTCCAAGATTTAATCTTTCATCTAATTGGGCATCTAGAAGGGTAAGATCTAAGCTTGTCTAGTCTTTTTGGTTCCATCTTAGTTGTCTTTTTCTTAAAGGTGGGATCTTTATGATCTTTTGGTTTGATCTTGAAGTGGGTTTTGCTAGTGAGCTTAGTGGAGAGCTTGTTGTGGTGTAAGAAGAGTCTTTTGGTCTTCAAGAGGTAACACATGCTCTACAAAACCTATTTTGCTTACCTATATATGATTTCTTGGCTTCTATTTGTGTTTTGCTATGAAATGTGAGAGTTTATGCATTTATCTTGTGATATTGCATATCTAGAGCTTGTGTTTAGGATTCCTTTGTGCCATTGCTTGGCATGTTCCTTGATTCAAGTCATTTTGTTGTGTTTGGTGAGATTTGGCATGTTTTGGACTTAAATTTGTGTTTGGAGAAGGAAATCCCCGAAGGGATTGTTTGACACAGGAGCGTGTCCCGGAACGGCGGGGAGAGCCCTACCCGCCGCCCACCCGCCAGTACACGGGAATGTGGGTGTTGTACCCGCGGGCAGAACCACGGTAGGGGCCTACCCGTGGGTCCACCCGCGGGGAACACGGTGGAGTTGGTTCGGGATTTGTTCCCCGTGATTCGTTTGTCTTGCTGTTTGATCTTATGGCTTCCCGATGTTCTTTTGTGGAACTATTTGAGCGTCTTCTTGATGTTTCGTAGGTCTAGAACTATATGGTAGGTATCCATGTAGGATCTTTGGTGTCTTGAATCGTGCTAAGTGTTCAACATTGTGTTTCGTTAGACCAAGAGGTGTCTTGTGTGTACCTCGGAACTATCTTGAGTTTCCCCGTTGTTAAGCATGCTAGTTCGTTGTCTTAATACTAGCGTGTGTGTTGTTCGTACCTTCCGTTTGGTTGATGATAACTTGTGTTATTCATCGTTGTTGTTGTTAGGATGTGACCCGTCTCTTGATTGAGTGTGTTTCATACCTTCTCTTGCAATCCGTTGATTGATTCGTGTGAGTGGTGGTGCGTGTGTGGCTCTACCTGGATTGCACGATTAGTGGTAGGGGACACTAGTCACCAAGGTATTGCAGCGGTCCTCGTGGTGGCCGTGACGTGATTATGGAGCTGTGGCTGAGTCCACGTGTTTGGGGATAACATTGTGTTATCCGGGAATGTGTTGCCGTGATTGGTGGGTTTTCGTTGGTGGTTATAGGTGGGGGACGACGGTCCCGGCGGAATAAGGTTGGACTTGGCTGTACAGGGGATTTCTGGAGGTAATGGTTGGCTTTGAAGGTACAAGGTTGGGGGTAGCCATACGGTTGGAACAGGGCATAAGGAAGGCATATCAACTCGTGATGGGTGATGTCACTAGGGCTTGTGTAGCCGTTGTGGTGAGTTCTCTTCTCTCGTGACGTGTGTAGTCACGGAGCCTTGTGGTGTTTTGGCATGTGTTGCCGTTGGGTGAGTCTTTATCCTTGTGTGTGGTTAACCTTTGTGGTTGGGATGTGTTCCCGGTGTTATCCTTGTGAGTGGTGAGTCTTGTGTTGTCTTCTGATCTTGGTTTTTAACTTATATATGTATTCCGTTTCGAAAATGGTTTTTATCTCATATATCTACCTATTTATGATACTTAACGGTATTGGTGGGTTACCAGCATTATTCGCTGACCGGGCGTCGCCCCGATGTTTATCTTTGTATCTTTCAGGTGTTGAGTAGTCGAGCGCGATGTCTAGAGCCGGTAGCTTAGCACCTGTACCTTTAGCTTGTGTTTTTGCGGCCTGCGTGCCAATGGTTTTAGATTGGTTTTAGATTGATGTTTTGGGATAGTGTGATACATTTGCAGATTGTCGCCTTAGCGTTACCTAGTGTGGTATACGTGGCATAACACCCCTGTTTTGGATTTCTTTTATCCAGTTTCCGTTTTCTTCCGCTATGCTAGTGTTTTGTTGTTAATCTGCATGTGCTAAGACTTGTTTTTAGTTCTTGTTTTTGGGGGGTGTTACAATAACTGACAAATAATTTGCTCTCTTTGTTAGAAAATTCAAAAGGTTCATGCGAAAAGGAGACAACAAAAATTCTGCTCGTGGTAAATTTGTCTCTCGCACGACACAAGAAGAAAAAGTCGAAGAAAACAACAATTTATGCTACAATTGCCTCAAACCCGGACATTTCAAAATAAATTGTCCGTATCCGATCGTTAGCAAGTATCAAAGCATAAATGTTGAATCTACACCGGATAAATCCGAAAGCAAAGATCGAAGGTTCAAGCGCGACAAAAGAAAAGCTCTCGTTAGCAATGAACCAAATGAAAATGATGAGTCGAATGGATTGTCATCAATTGATGAAAGCTCATGTTCGGAAGATGACACGGCTCCAATATGCAAATCAATTGAGTTGAGTTCAAGTGAAGAGTTCTTTATGGCTCTTGGAGCAGAGGAAGAAGAGGTAACATCTAATCCTTTCAATTCCGTTGATTCCTCTTTTTCTCGTGAATCTATTGGCAGTCTAATGCGAGATTGTCAAGAGATTATGCTCACTCATCCTCAACTCAAGGAGCGCAATAATATTCTAATTCTTGAAAAAGAAGAGATGAATAAAAAATTGCAAGATGCTTTACTTGAAGTGAGTAACTTGAAGAGTGAAAATATTCAACTTCAAGAAGAGTGTAAAGCAAGAGAGGTTAGAGAACATAACCTTCGGGCTACCATTGCTACGTTTACTAATTCATCCAAAATTATGGATAAAATGGTAAGAATGCAAAAGCCATCAGGAGATAAAACCGGAATCGGTTATGACTCCACATGTTTTCAAACCCCTCCGAAACTGACTCATCTTAATACTCCTTTAACTAATAAAGTGCAAGTGGTAAAATTTGTTAAAAGTTAGTATAGCACGATGAGACAAGGACTTGGCTATCATGAGAAAGCAAATTTGAATGTTGAAAGGCCGAAACAGTTCAATACTACGGCAAAGCAACAAAAATTCTTCAAGCAAAGATATTCCAAAGAGTCAAGTGCAAAAAGAATTTTTAGAAAAGAGGGAAGCTTTTCTAGAAATAGAGATGGAAGATTTTATTCCACTCAAAAGGATTGGTTGTGTAAATCTTGTTTTAATGCTTCTTATAGACCAAAGCAACAATCCTCTTCCCAGGTGCCAAAGTTTAAAAATGTTTTTCAAAATCCGGCGCCAAAAATGTTTTCAAAAGTTAATTATGATTATCGTGTTTCAAATGGTTACAAACCGCCTTATCTTAATTCAATATGATGTAGGTGGGTTTGGTTACCAAAAATTACTAACAGCAAAGGACCCAAGCAAATATGGGTACCTAAAACAAACTAATCTTTTTTTGTAGGATGTTTGGTACATCGACAGTGGTTGCTCACGCCACATGACTAGAAATAAATCAGGTATAGTGAATTTCAAGAAAATCGATGGACCAAAAGTTATATTTGGAGGAAATCAAAATTATGGAACTAAAAAAGGAGTTGGTACAATTGAACGAAATGGTTTAAAGATCGAAGATGTTTCATTTGTTGAAGGCCTAAAATTCAATTTGTTGAGCACTAGTCAATTTTGTGATAAAGGCTATCTTGTGGAATTTTCCAAAGATAATTGCCTAATAAAAAATTAGCTCTCAAATGAAGTTGTGCTCACTGGAAAAAGGCAAAAGAACATGTATGTTGTTGATTGGAGCACAAGCAAAGATTCAATATGCTTAATGGCTAGAAATTCAAATGAAGCAAATTGGGAATGACACAGAAAACTCAATCATTTAAACTTCAAAACTATCAATCAGCTTGCAAAGAAAAATCTAGTTGAAGGACTACCAAGTATTATCTTCAAGAAGGACCAAGTGTGTGATGCATGCCAACACGGAAAGCAAATCAAATCATCATTCAAATCTAAGACGCACGAATCAACATCAAGACCGCTAAGCTTGTTACACATGGACTTATTCGGACCAGTTGATCCAATAAGTGTAAGTGGTAAGAAATATACTATTGTTGTTGTTGATGATTTTTCTAGGTACACTTGGACCGTGTTTCTCAAGAAGAAAAATGAAGTTGAACAAGTGTTGCCGAAGCTGTTGAAGCAACTACAAAGTGAGAAAGAATTGCAAATATCACAAATCCGAACCGATCGTGGAACGAGTTCGTGAACAGGTTATACAAGCTTTTTGCAATTCACATGGAATTTCTCATCAATTATCTGCCGCTAGAACACCACAAAAAAACGGTGTTGCCGAAAGAAGAAACTGGACGCTCAAAGAAGCCGCACGAGTGATGATAAGTGCAGTCGGTCTCCCGAAACGATATTGGGCGGAAGCTATCAACACTGCTTGCTACACGCAAAATCGAAGAATGATCCATAAGCAGTATAAGAGGACGCCATATGAGCTATATAAAGGGAGAAAACCAAATATTGGTTATTTTCATATTTTTGGATGCAAGTGCTTTATTCATATTAATGATAAATCGCATCTAAAAGCTTTTGATGAGCGTGCAGATGAAGGAATTTTTCTAGGATATTCGACTACCAGCAAAGCATTCAGAGTGTTGAACAAAAGAACAATGGTGGTTGAAGAATCCATACACGTGGTATTTGATGAAAAATCACACGTCAATATTGATGCTCTGGACGAAAATGGCGAAAAATATTGAGCAAAATGGTAACAAGTGGCATATTGATTTTTGTGATACTGATGATACGTGTGAAGAAAATATTTTGCAAGGAATGGGTGAGTTGGAAATTAATTCTCTAGAAAATCCCATCTCTCATCCAGTAAGAAATGAAGTGCGGGATGCAATTGGTATTAAAATTGCAAATCAACCTAGGGATGCAGTTGAAGTGGAAATTGCAAATCAGCCCTTGGATGCAAATACTGGAGAAGTTGGAAATCTAGAAAATGAAGCAGAAATTCGAATCACTTCTCAACCAGTGAATCCACCCAGCACCATGCACCCTTTTGAACCAGACTTAAGATGGCTCAAAAATCACCCCACCAGAATTAGTGACCGGAAATGTTCGAGATGGCGTGAAACAATATCATCTACAATGGAAGCATAATTCACATGTTATTCATCTCAGATTGAACCAAAAGAAGTGGACGAAGCTCCAAATGATCCAAGTTGGATTGACGCCATGCAAGAGGAACTCGATCAATTCAAAAAGAAATGATGTTTGGGAACTTGTTCCAAGACCAATGAACCACAATGTTGTAGGAACTAAATGGGTCTTCCAGAACAAAGCAAACAAAGAAGGCGTGATTGTTAGGAATAAAGCAAGGCTCGTTGCCAAAAGGATACTCTCAAGAATAAGGAATAGATTTTGATGAAACCTTTGCACCGGTAGCCAGACTCGAAGCAATAAGGATTTTCCTAGCCTACGCCGCACACCAAGATTTTCACCCGTTTATCAAATGGACGTGAAAAGCGCATTCTTGAATGGACTACTCGAAGAAGAAGTTTATGTCGAAAACCCCCAGGTTTTGAGGTAAAAGGCGAAGGTGACAAAGTCTACAAACTTAAAAAGGCATTGTATGGGTGGAAACAAGCACCTAGAGCTTGGTATGATACCTGTCAATGTTCTTGATAAGCTGTGGATTCACCAAAGACCTTGTTGACAAAACTCTCTTTAGAATTCAAGATGGTGATCATATTTTATTAGTGCAAATATATGTTGATGACATTATTTTTTGAAGCACTAACAATTCTTTGTGTGAGAAATTTTCGAAGCTCATGCAGAATAAATTCAAAATGAGCATGATGGGTGAATTGAATTATTTCTTGGGCTTACAAGACAAACAATTGAAGGAAGGAATATTCATCAATCAAGCAAAGTACACCCGCGACTTGATAAAGAAGTTTGGCCTTGATGGAAAATCATCGATCAAAATTCCAATGAGTACATCAATAAGGCTAGACAAAGACAAAGATGGAAAAGATGTCGAACAAACGAAGTATAGAGGAATGATTGTTCACTACTATACCTCACTGCAAGCAGGACGGACATTTCTTATGCTGTGGGAGTGTGTGCAAGATTTCAAGCAAATCCAAAAGAAAGCCACCTCACCGCAACAAAGAAAATCATAAGATACTTGAAGGAACAATCAATGTTGGATTGTGGTATCCTAAAGGTACAGATTTTACGCTAACTGGTTTCTCATATGCGGATTTTGAGGTTGTAAAATAGACAGAAAAAGCACCTCCGGAACTTGTCAATTCTTGGGAGGAAGGCTTGTTTCTTGGTTCAGCAAAAAGCAAAACTCCATCGCAACTAGTACCGCCGAGGCCGAATATATTGCTGCAGGAAGTTGTTGTGCTCAAATTTTGTGGATGAAGCAACAATTGAAGGATTATGGAGTGAATTGCGATGATGTTAGCATATTTTGTGACAATACAAGTGCAATCGCTATTACTCACAATCTCGTGCTTCACTCAAGAACCAAACATATCGACATACGACATCATTTCATAAGGGATCATGTTGAAAAAGAAAGATCTAAAAATCGAGTATATCCTTACGGAGAACCAAGTTGCAGGTATTCTCACGAAACATTTATGCAAAACGAGATTTTCTACTTTAAGGCATGAATTGGGAATGTTGGAAATGAGCTAAGTATCACTAAACTTAATCTCTTGATTTAAAATGATACATATGTTCAAATTATGGGTTCTACGTGTTTATATGCTATTATATGTTTTACGTGTTTACATATTTCTATGTACTTAATTTCTACATAAACTAATTTTGCTAAATGTGTTAAGTTTTTAATTATGAATTTGCATGAAGTGTTTAACGTGATTTTATATGCCATGCAAATTAATTTGACAAAATGTGTGCAGTTTTATTTGATCTAATTTGTTTTTGAACTGCATGTTTGAATCGTTACTTGGACCGCACTTTATGTTCATGTTTGTGTTAA
>NW_017618764.1:5000-7500 GCF_001879475.1 Ipomoea nil | reverse complement strand
TGATGCGGTACGAGGGTGCCTAAGTTGCGGACTTATGCGGTACGAGGGTGCCTAAGTTGCGGACTCATGCGGTACGAGGGTGCCTAAGTTGCGCAACGAGGGGTGCCTAAAGTTGCGGACTTATGCGGAACAAGGGTGCCGAGGTTGCGGAATTATGCGGTACGAGTGTACCCAAGTTGCGGACTTATGCGGAACGAGGGTGCCGAGGTTGCGGAATTATGCGGTACGAGGTGCCGAGGTTGCGGACTTATGCGGTACGAGGGTGCCCAAGTTGCGGAATTATGCGGTACGAGGGTGCCGAGGTTGCGGACTTATGCGGTACGAGGGTGCCCAAGTTGCGGACTTATGCGGAACGAGGGTGCCGAGGTTGCGGACTTATGCGGTACGAGGGTGCCCAAGTTGCGGACTTATGCGGAACGAGGGTGCCGAGGTGCGGCGGTGTGGCGGAACGAGGGTGCCGAGTTGCGGAGCCGAGGGTGCCCAAGTTGCGGACTTATGCGGTGCCCGGGGTTGCGCGGGCGGTACGAGGGTGCCCAAGTTGCGGAAAGTTGCGGCACGAGAGTGCCCAAGTTGCGGAAAGTTGCGGTACGAGGGTGCCCAAGTTGCGGACTTATGCGGAACGGGGTGCCGAGGTTGCGGAAAGTTGCGGTACGAGGGTGCTAAGTTGCGGATAGTTGCGGTACGAGAGTGCCCAAGTTGCGGAAAGTTGCGGTACGAGGGTGCCCAAGTTGCGGAAAGTTGCGGTACGGGGGTGCCCAAGTTGCGGAAAGTTGCGGTACGAGGGTGCCAAGTTGCGGACTTATGCGGAACGGGGGTGCCGAGGTTGCGGAAAGTTGCGGTACGAGGGTGCCCAAGTTGCGGAATTATGCGGTACGAGGTGCGAGGTTGCGGACTTATGCGGTACGAGGGTGCCAAGTTGCGGAAAGTTGCGGTACGGGTGTGCCGAGGTTGCGGAAAGTTGCGGAACGGGGTGGCCGAGGTTGCGGAAAGTTGCGGTACGGGGTGCCAGGTTGCGGAAAGTGCGCGGAGGTTGCGGTTGCGGGAAAGTTGCGGAACGGGGTTTGCGGAAGTTGCGGAACGGGGTGGCCGAGGTTGCGGAAGTTGCGGAACGGGGTGGCCGGGTTGCGGAAAGTTGCGGCGGGTGCCGAGGTTTGCGGACTTATGCGGAACGCGGTCGCCCAAGTTGCGGACTTATGCGGAACGAGGGCGCCCAAAGTGCGCACAGTTGCGGACGGATGCGGAAAATCTCACGCAACAGAGGTTTACCCGCCTGCCGCCCCAGTACTTTTACGACGGTTGTGTGTTATGCCTTGGCCTATGTCGTTTTACGTCGTTCTCGTGCCAAAATGGAATATACATTTGTTTTAGAGCTTATTGTACTACTTAATTAGTGAGGCAAACGAAATGCCATATATTCCTCTCACATTCCCAACAATCCCAAGTACTTGGCTAAGTCAGACAAGGAACTTTGCGGACAGCTGGGCATAAATTTGGACATCGTCGTTTTCAATGAAATAATCATCCAAACGCTTTGAAATTTACCAAGCATTGTTAAAATGCTCTAAACTAAAGGACCATGCAATAACATTTGAAAAAAAATGCACGGAACCACCCGAAATGACCGTGTGATTTACGGGACAAACCGTGTCTACTGCTGTCACTGGGGTTTTTTTTTTTTTAACTACTATAGGGGGGGTATGGTAGTTGAGGTGCCGGTCGACTTTTTTCGGAACGTGTTGGGACGGGCCCCCCTCGTCCCGTAGGCCTCGTACGAGTGTTCCCGCCGCTCGTACGTATTATTGGGGACCGGCATAGACCCATCGGAGTCGCAAGGCGGGGGCGGCGCACCGGACGGAGACGGACATGCAAAAAAACATCATTGGCACGTGAATTCGGTCAATCGAGCAAACGTGAATCTGCAATATACCGTCAGTAGGTTGTGAGTTGCCGAGGCACGTGTCCAATCGTCTAGTAAGCTGTTCGTTAACGAATTACGGTGCGCCGTAGGGGCGGAGGGCGGGCGTTCGCAATGAACCCGCCCAGCGTAGCGCAGTGCAGCGTACGTGTCGTCGGGCGTGGGGGTTGACCGACCTCGCAAGAGGATAGAAGTATTGTATTGCTCGAGGCCTTTCATTCCTCGAGGGCTTCCTCCATAGCACTCGTTCGACGACACGTCCGAATCTGACCGAGACGGACATGCAAAAAAACGGCCGTGGAACAAGTTGGGCAAAAAAACAACCGTGAATCTGCAATATACCGTCAGTAGGCTTGTAAGTTACCGACACCAGTGTCCACCCGTCTAGTAAGCTCTCCGTTAAAGGATGATTGTGCGCTCGCTACGAATCTGCCCAAGCGCAACGGGCGTTGTCTTAGCGTCGGACTTGGGGCTGACCCACCTCGCAAGAGGTATGGTGTTGTATTGATCGAGGACTTTCACTCCTCGAGGTCTTCCTCCACCCGATGGCGCGACGGACTCACAACCAATGCGTACGGCGAGATG
>NW_017618762.1:0-8234 GCF_001879475.1 Ipomoea nil | reverse complement strand
AAAAAAAAAAAAAACATTAATGATTTACTAACCTTTTTCTACTAATTTTCGTATTTTGCTGTTTAATAATTGTTTTTCATGGAGTGAAATAAAATGGAGAGCGTAGGGTATTTTTAACATCTCTTTAGCTGTGAATTTGAACCCACGCCCATTAGGACCAGAGCCTAAATCTGCACCTGAGACCACTCAGCAAACCATCTATATATTAATAAAAAAAAACATTAATGACTGACTAACCTTTTTCTACTAATTTCGTATTTTGCTGTTTAAGTAATTGTTTTTCATGGAAAAGTGAAATACAATGGAGAGCGTAGGGATATTTTAAACATATCATAACGGCTGTGGATTCGAACCCACGCCCTTTCGGACCAGAGCCTAAATCGGAGCCTTAGACCACTCGACCAAACCGTCTATACATCAATAAAATAGAATTTATATTTTCTTGAAGAAACCTGTCTGATTCTAACCAACACCCTCTTGGTAAAATCCAATGCACATGATCTTTTTAGTGTTTTGCTGACATCTGATCTCTTGTGTGGTTTAAATGATATCTTAGCAGTGAATAGGGAGTGCACGTGCAATGTCATCATCAGGTGATTGGGGTTACGGCATATAGTATGCAAATAGACATTAACACAAAAGATAAGTTAAATCCAATTCTTTTAGAAGTTACAATATATTTATTATTACCATCAATTCTGATAATAAAAAAAAAAGGAAATAAACATTAATGACTGACTAACCGTCTTTTCTACTAATTTTCGTATTTTGCTGTTAAAGTAATTTTTTCATGGAAAAGTAAAATACAATGGAGAGCGTAGGGATATTTTAAACATCTCTTGACGGCTGTGGATTTGAAACCACGCCCTTTCGACCATAGCCTAAACCTGGCGCCTTAGACCACTCGGCCAAACCATCTATATATCAATAAAATAGAATTTATGTTTTCTTGAAGAAAACCTGTTCGATTTAACCAACACCCTCTTGGTAAAATCCAATGCACATGATCTTTTTAGTGCAGTTTTGCTGACATCTGATCTCTGTGTGGTTTAAATGATATCTTAGCAGTGAATAGGAGTGCAAGGTGCAATATCATCATCAGGTGATTGGGGTATACGGCATATAGTATGCAAATAGACACACAAAAGATAAGTTAAATACAATTCTTTAGAATTGATTATTATATAGTATGCAAATAGACGTTAACACAAAAATAAGTTAAATCCAATTCTTTTAGAATTTGCAATATATTTATTATTTACCATCAATTCTGTTAAAAAAAAAAAAACATTAATGACTTACTAACCTTTTTTCTACTAATTTTCGTATTTTGCTGTTTAAGTAATTGTTTATCATGGAGAGCGTAGGGATATTTTAAACATCTCTTGACAGTTGTGGGATTTGAACCCACGCCTTTTGGACCAGAGCCTAAATCTGGCACCTGATACCACTCGGCCAAACAGTCTACATATCAATAAATAGAATTTATGTTTTCTTGAAGAAAACCTGTTCGATTTTAACCAACACCCTCTTGGTAAAATCCAATGCACATGATCTTTTTAGTGCAGTTTTGCTGACATCTGATCTCTTGTGTGGTTTAAATGATATCTTAGCAGTGAATAGGGAGTGCAAGGGTGCAATATCATCGTCAGGTGATTGGGGTAAACGGCATATAGTATGCATATAGACGTTAACACAAAAGATAAGTTAAATCCAATTCATTTAGAATTTGCAATATATTTATTATTTACCATCAATTCTGTTAAAAAAAAAAAAACATTAATGACTTACTAACCTTTTTTCTACTAATTTTCGTATTTTGCTGTTTAAGTAATTGTTTTTCATGGAGTGAAATAAAATGGAGAGCGTAGGGTTATTTTAAACATCTCTTGATAGCTGTGAGATTTGAACCCACGCCCTTAGGACCAGAGCCTAAATCTTGAGACCACTCAGCCAAACCGTCTATATATTAATAAAAAAACATTAATGACTGACTAACCTTTTTTCTACTAATTTTCGTATTTTGCTGTGTAAGTAATTGTTTTTCATGGAAAAGTGAAATACAATGGAGAGCGTAGGGATATTTTTAAACATCTCTTAACGGCTGTGGGATTCAAACCCACGCCTTTCGGACCAGAGCCTAAATCGGAGCCTTAGACCACTCGGCCAAACCGTCTATACATCAATAAAATAGAATTTATATTTTCTTGAAGAATACCTGTCTGATTCTAACCAACACCCTCTTGGTAAAATCCAATGCACATGATCTTTTTAGTGCAGTTTTGCTGACATCTGATCTCTTGTGTGGTTTAAATGATATCTTAGCAGTGAATAGGGAGTGCACGGGTGCAATGTCATCATCAGGTGATTGGGGTGTACGGCATATAGTATGCAAATAGACATTAACACAAAAGATAAGTTAAATCCAATTCTTTTAGAAGTTACAATATATTTATTATTTACCATCAATTCTGATAATAAAAAAAAAAAGGAAATAAACATTAATGACTGACTAACCGTCTTTCTACTAATTTTCGTATTTTGCTGTTAAAGTAATTGTTTCATGGAAAAGTAAAATACAATGGAGAGCGTAGGGATATTTTTAAACATCTCTTGACGGCTGTGGATTTGAACCCACGCCCTTTCGGACCATAGCCTAAATCTGGCGCCTTAGACCACTCGGCCAAACCATTCTATATATCAATAAAATAGAATTTATGTTTTCTTGAAGAAAACCTGTTCGATTTTAACCAACACCCTCTTGTAAAATCCAATGCACATGATCTTTTTAGTGCAGTTTTGCTGACATCTGATCTCTTGTGTGGTTTAAATGATATCTTAGCAGTGAATAGGGAGTGCAAGGGGTGCAATATCATCGTCAGGTGATTGGGGTAAACGGCATATAGTATGCATATAGACGTTAACACAAAAGATAAGTTAAATCCAATTCTTTTAGAATTTGCAATATATTTATTATTTACCATCAATTCTGTTAAAAAAAAAAAAAAACATTAATGACTTACTAACCTTTTTTCTACTAATTTTCGTATTTTGCTGTTTAAGTAATTGTTTTTCATGGAGTGAAATAAAATGGAGAGCGTAGGGTTATTTTTAAACATCTCTTGATAGCTGTGAGATTTGAACCCACGCCCTTTAGGACCAGAGCCTAAATCTGGCACCTGAGACCACTCAGCCAAACCGTCTATATATTAATAAAAAAAAACATTAATGACTGACTAACCTTTTTTCTACTAATATTCGTATTTTGCTGTTTAAGTAATTGTTTTTCATGGAAAAGTGAAATACAATGGAGAGCGTAGGGATATTTTTAAACATCTCTTAACGGCTGTGGGATTCGAACCCACGCCCTTTCGGACCAGAGCCTAAATCGGGAGCCTTAGACCACTCGGCCAAACCCATCAATACATCAATAAAATAGAATTTATATTTTCTTGAAGAATACTGTCTGATTCTAACCAACACCCTCTTGGTAAAATCCAATGCACATGATCTTTTTAGTGCAGTTTTTGCTGACATCTGATCTCTTGTGTGGTTTAAATGATATCTTAGCAGTGAATAGGGAGTGCACGGGTGCAATGTCATCATCAGGTGATTGGGGTGTACGGCATATAGTATGCAAATAGACATTAACACAAAAAGATAAGTTAAATCCAATTCTTTTAGAAGTTACAATATATTTATTATTTACCATCAATTCTGATAATAAAAAAAAAAGGAAATAAACATTAATGACTGACTAACCGTCTTTCTACTAATTTTCGTATTTTTCTGTTAAAGTAATTGTTTTTCATGGAAAAGTAAAATACAATGGAGAGCGTAGGGATATTTTTAAACATCTCTTGACGGCTGTGGGATTTGAACCCACGCCCTTTCGGACCATAGCCTAAATCTGGCGCCTTAGACCACTCGGCCAAACCATCTATATATCAATAAAATAGAATTTATGTTTTCTTGAAGAAAACCTGTTCGATTTTAACCAACACCCTCTTGGTAAAATCCAATGCACATGATCTTTTTAGTGCAGTTTTGCTGACATCTGATCTCTTGTGTGGTTTAAATGATATCTTAGCAGTGAATAGGGAGTGCAAGGGTGCAATATCATCATCAGGTGATTGGGGTATACGGCATATAGTATGCAAATAGACGTTAACACAAAGATAAGTTAAATCCAATTCTTTTAGAATTTGCAATATATTTATTATTTACCATCAATTCTGTTAAAAAAAAAAACATTAATGACTTACTGACCTTTTTTCTACTAATTTTTCATATTCTGCTGTTTAAGTAATTGTTTTTCATGGAGTGAAATAAAATGGAGACCGTAGGGTTATTTTTAAACATCTCTTGATAGCTCTGAGATTTGAACCCACGCCCTTTAGGACCAGAGCCTAAATCTAGCACCTGAGACCACTCAGCCAAACCGTCTATTATATCAATAAAATAGAATTTATATTTTCTTGAAGAAACCTGTTCGATTCTAACCAACACCCTCTTGGTAAAATCCAATGCACATGATCTTTTTAGTGCAGGTTTGCTGACATCTGATCTCTTGTGTGGTTTATTTGATATCTTAGCAGTGAATAGGAGTGCACGGGTGCAATGTCGTCATCAGGTGATTGGGGTATACGGCATATAGTATGCAAATAGACATTAACACAAAAGATAAGTTAAATCCAATTCTTTTAGAAGTTACAATATATTTATTATTTACCATCAATTCTGATAAAAAAAAAAAAAAAGAAATAAACATTAATGACTGACTAACCTTTTTTCTACTAATTTTCGTATTTTGCTGTTTAAGTAATTGTTTTTCATGGAAAAGTGAAATACAATGGAGAGCGTAGGGATATTATTAAACATCTCTTAACGGCTGTGGGATTTGAACCCACGCCCTTTCGGACCAGAGCCTAAATCTGGCGCCTTAGACCACTCGGCCAAACCGTCTATACATCAATAAAATAGAATTTATATTTTCTTGAAGAATACCTGTCTGATTCTAACCAACACCTCTTTGGTAAAATCCAATGCACATGATCTTTTTAGTGCAGTTTTGCTGACATCTGATCTCTTGTGTGGTTTAAATGATATCTTAGCAGTGAATAGGGAGTGCACGGGTGCAATGTCGTCATCAGGTGATTGGGGTATACGGCATATAGTATGCAAATAGACATTAACACAAAAGATAAGTTAAATCCAATTCTTTTAGAAGTTACAATATATTTATTATTTACCATCAATTCTGATAAAAAAAAAAGGAAATAAACATTAATGACTGACTAACCGTCTTTCTACTAATTTTTGTATTTTGCTGTTAAAGTAATTGTTTCATGGAAAAGTGAAATACAATGGAGAGCGTAGGGATATTTTTAAACATCTCTTGACGGCTGTGGGATTTGGACCCACGCCCTTTCAGACCAGAGCCTAAATCTGGCGTCTTAGACCACACAGCCAAACCGTCAATATATCAATAAAATAGAATTAATATTTTCTTGAAGAAAATCTGTTCGATTCTAACCAACACCCTCTTGGTAAAATCCAATGCACATGATCTTTTTAGTGCAGGTTTGCTGACATCTGATCTCTTGTGTAGTTTAAATGATATCTTAGCAGTGAATTGGGAGTGCACGGGTGCAATGTCATCATCAGGTGATTGGGGTGTACGGCATATAGTATGCAAATAGACATTAACACAAAAGATAAGTTAAATCCAATTCTTTTAGAAGTTACAATATATTTATTATTTACCATCAATTCGGTTTAAAAAAAAAAGAAATAAACATTAATGACTGACTAACCTTTTTTCTACTAATTTTCGTATTTTGCTGTTTAAGTAATTGTTTTTCATGAAAAGTGAAATACAATGGAGAGCGTAGGGATATTTTTAAACATCTCTTGACGGCTGTGGGATTTGAACCCACGCCCTTTCGGACCAGAGCCTAAATCTGGCGCCTTAGACCACTCGGCCAAACCGTCAATATATCAATAAAATAGAATTAATATTTTCTTGAAGAAAATCTGTTCGATTCTAACCAACACCCTCTTGGTAAAATCCAATGCACATGATCTTTTTAGTGCAGGTTTGCTGACATCTGATCTCTTGTGTGGTTTAAATGATATCTTAGCAGTGAATAGGGAGTGCACGGGTGCAATGTCATCATCAGGTGATTGGGTGTACGGCATATAGTATGCAAATAGACATTAACACAAAAGATAAGTTAAATCCAATTCTTTTAGAAGTTACAATATATTTATTATTTACCATCAATTCTGTTTAAAAAAAAAAGAAATAAACATTAATGACTGACTAACCTTTTTTCTACTAATTTTCGTATTTTGCTGTTTAAGTAATTGTTTTTCATGGAAAAGTGAAATACAATGGAGAGCGTAGGGATATTTTTAAACATCTCTTGACGGCTGTGGGATTTGAACCACGCCCTTTCGGACCAGAGCCTAAATCTGGCGCCTTAGACCACTCGGCCAAACCGTCTATACATCAATAAAATAGAATTTATATTTTCTTGAAGAAATACCTGTTCTGATTCTAACCAACACCCTCTTGGTAAAATCCAATGCACATGATCTTTTTAGTGCAGTTTGCTGACATCTGATCTCTTGTGTGGTTTAAATGATATCTTAGCAGTGAATAGGGAGTGCACGGGTGCAATGTCGTCATCAGTGATTGGGGTATACGGCATATAGTATGCAAATAGACATTAACACAAAAGATAAGTTAAATCCAATTCTTTTAGAAGTTACAATATATTTATTATTTACCATCAATTCTGATAAAAAAAAAAGAAATAAACATTAATGACTGACTAACCTTTTTCTACTAATTTTCGTATTTTGCTGTTTAAGTAATTTTTCATGGAAAAGTGAAATACAATGGAGAGCGTAGGGATATTTTTAAACATCTCTTGACGGCTGTGGGATTTGAACCCACGCCCTTTCAGACCAGAGCCTAAATCTGGCCTTAGACCACTCAGCCAAACCGTCAATATATCAATAAAATAGAATTAATATTTTCTTGAAGAAAATCTGTTCGATTCTAACCAACACCCTCTTGGTAAAATCCAATGCACATGATCTTTTTAGTGCAGTTTGCTGACATCTGATCTCTTTGTGTGGTTTAAATGATATCTTAGCAGTGAATTGGAGTGCACGGGTGCAATGTCATCATCAGGTGATTGGGGGTACGGCATATAGTATGCAAATAGACATTAACACAAAAGATAAGTTAAATCCAATTCTTTTAGAAGTTACAATATATTTATTATTTACCATCAATTCTGTTTAAAAAAAAAAAAGAAATAAACATTAATGACTGACTAACCTTTTTTCTACTAATTTTCGTATTTTGCTGTTTAAGTAATTTTTTTCATGGAAAAGTGAAATACAATGGAGAGCGTAGGGATATTTTTAAACATCTCTTAACGGCTGTGGGATTTGAACCCACGCCCTTTCGGACCAGAGCCTAAATCTGGCGCCTTAGACCACTCGGCCAAACCGTCTATACATCAATAAAATAGAATTTATATTTTCTTGAAGAAAACCTGTTCGATTCTAACCAACACCCTCTTGGTAAAATCCAATGCACATGATCTTTTTAGTGCAGGTTTGCTGACATCTGATCTCTGTGTGGTTTAAATGATATCTTAGCAGTGAATAGGGAGTGCACGGGTGCAATGTCGTCATCAGGTGATTGGGGTATACGGCATATAGTATGCAAATAGACATTAACACAAAAGATAAGTTAAATCCAATTCTTTTAGAAGTTACAATATATTATATTTACCATCAATTCTGTTAAAAAAAAAAAAAGAAATAAACATTAATGACTGACTAACCTTTTTTCTACTAATTTTCGTATTTGCTGTTTAAGTAATTGTTTTTCATGGAAAAGTGAAATACAATGGAGAGCGTAGGGATATTTTAAACATCTCTTGACGGCTGTGGGATTTGAACCCACGCCCTTTCGGACCAGAGCCTAAATCTGGCGCCTTAGACCACTCGGCCAAACCGTCTATACATCAATAAAAATAGAATTTATATTTTCTTGAAGAATACCTGTCTGATTCTAACCAACACCCCTCTTGGTAAAATCCAATGCACATGATCTTTTTAGTGCAGTTTTGCTGACATCTGATCTCTTGTGTGGTTTAAATGATATCTTAGCAGTGAATAGGGAGTGCACGGGTGCAATGTCGTCATCA
>NW_017618761.1:0-20349 GCF_001879475.1 Ipomoea nil | reverse complement strand
TATATCTTCATCATTTATAGTCGGTAATGAAATCTCTGTCCGTTGGAAAGAGACGCCTTCATTTTTGAAAATTTGTATTCTTTTTTGTCAGAGATCTTATCCATATACTTCTGCAAAAATGTCAGAAAGAGATAAGCTAGCCGGTTGATGGAGTTTCATCTTCCATGTAAATGAAGCCCCCAAACATCATATGATATTCCTCTGGTTTTACATTGAGTGAAAATATCTGGGTCCAGTTTTGGTGTAGAATGGCTTCTCTATTAGATCTGAAGCTGGTCCTTGTTATTCCTTTGGGATTTAAAAATATTCCTTCCAAAAATTAATCCCATACTAGTTAAACTAGTATTTTTTCCTGGTGTTCGATGAGATAGTTTTCAGACTGTAAGTTCATCTGTATCTTCTTCATAGTCTCACCGTCTATGGGGGGGTGGTGGCGGCGTCCCTACCCCCCACGACCTCTCTTCAATCAAATTTTTCGTCCCTGTTACTCAGACTTCAAATAGCTGGGGCTTACGTGAACCTTGCCTAGGCTCCGATACCCGAACCATGCTTTACACTTTTTCAACTTAATTAACCGAAACACAATAGCCACAAAATTATATGAAATTTCTTACCTTAAATTGACTCAGAATTATGACACACCCCAAATTTACAATTGCGCTTGTAAATTAAATGGCACCCAATTTGACTACATAGCTTTCTCATTGTAATTGGTCAATCAACAACAATATGACCTCCAAACAATTGATACTCTGCCTAACTCCTCCGCTGCTAAGACTTGAAGATCACGGACTTGAAGAGCAATAGAGCAGTTGAGAAAATTCGAATCCATCAAAGGGATCGAATAGAGCAATTAAGCTTGAAAGAGCATAGAGCAAAAATCTCATTTGGTACAGAGCATACCAAAAATCTTCAAGTGAGAAGTGAGAAAGAAAAAAGAACTCAGAGAGCTTCAAAGAAAATATTCAGAGAGTTCTTAAACAGAGCAAGCAGAGCAAAAATATCAAGTGCTTTACTTGATATATTCAAAGAGAGAAAACACTCAGAGCTATCAGAGAAATCATTCCAGAGTGTTTATCTTCATCAAAGAGACCTGCGCATCATTGAAGATCATCTACCAGAGTCTCAGAAGTTGGAAGCAAGACAACACTTGTTTTGGAGCAAAACAAGAGAAGGGAGGAAAGTAGCACGGAGCTGTGAAATCCTGGATTGTCACACGGAGCTGTGAGATCTGAAGCAGCAGTGTCGGAGGCAACTGGGCATGATTTGGTGTGGGCTTGGTGATCAAAGCACCAGATCACGGGATACGTTTCTACCGGAGTGTGGAAGACGGGGGGAAAGTAATGCGGAGTCGTGAAATCCTGGGATAGTAGTGCGGCGACGTGAAACCCGAAGCAGCAGTGTGGTGTCACTGGGCATGATTAGTGCGGGCTTTGTGATCAAAGCACTAGATCACGGAAATTCATTGTATCTTGGTACCAAGAAGTGGTAGATATAGTGAATTGCTCTTGGAGATAAGAGCAAGTGGAGTAGGAGGATTACACCACCTCACGAACCACTATAATTGTCTTTGTGTTCTTTACTGCTTTCTTTACTTACCGCTCTTTACATATTCGCTCTACACGAGATATACTGCTCACACAATCTCACACACACTTTATGTTTATTTATTTCCGCTGTGCACCATACTCTAACAATCTAGTTAAGAGTTTTGGTTTATCTCTGGCTTAGCAATTGTTGTGCTGTGCGAAAAAGTTTGAAAGTCTATTCACCCCCCCCCCCCCCCTCTAGACTTTCACCTTACCTCTTTTGGGACCAACAATTTGTATCAGAGCAGGCTGTCTATTTAGGCCAATTTGCTATCTAAGCACGTGCCTAACTGGGTCAACCGTTTCTGACTGCTAGACAGATCCATTCTACAAAGTGTGTGAATTTGATTAATCTTTCATATCTCTCGTGATGATGATGAAGAAAGATTTAGCTCAAAATCTATTATTCTCACTTGATAAATTTGATGATTGGAAAGTTCGTATGCAGGTACACTTATCGGCGTTACACGATGAAATGTGGGAAGTTATTTTCACTGGCCCTATAGAAATATTAAAAATCAATACGGCGTTTGTTATATCCCCAGATGCTCCACAGTACGTACAAAAGCCAAAACCGGAATGGACATCGGACGATAGAACGCGGAATAATCTTGACAATATTGCCAAGGATATTCTATTCAAAGCTGTTGATGATACAATATTTCCGAAGATCCGAAAGTGTGCCACTGCCAAAGAAATATGGGAAACTCTCATCAAGATTGGCGAAGGAGATGAACAAGAAAAAGACAATAAGCTCACAATCGCCATGAAGAAGTTTGAAGATTTCAAAATGCTCTCAAATGAAAGTGTTGCAGATATGGAAGCTCGAATGATCAAAGTTCTTGGAGAGATTAGTGATCTTGGCAAAAATATTAGCCAAAAAGAAATTAATCTCAAAATCCTACGAGGCTTACCATCTGCATGGGATATGAAGGTTACGGCTATGCGCGATCACCGAGATCTAAGAATGTTGTCTACAGACAAATTATTTAGTGATCTAAAAGCATATGAGTTCGAAATGAAGGCCAAAGATGATGATGTTCATGAAGCTCGAAATTCTGCTCTAATGGCCGAACAACCGTCAACCTCCAGGTCAGTAGAAAATAATGTTGATTTTATGACTGACGAACAATTTGCTCTTTTTGTGAAAAGATTTAAAAGGTTTATGCGAAAAGGAGACAACAAAAATTCTGCTCGTGGAAAATTCATCTCTCGCATAACACAAGAAGAAAAAGTCGAAGAAAATAAGGATTTGTGCTACAATTGCCGCAAACTCGGACATTTTAAAATAAATTGTCCGTATCCGATCGTTAGCAAGTATCAAGGCAAAAATGTTGAATCTACGCCGAACAAATCCGAACGCAAAAGGTTCAAGCGCGACAAAAGAAAAGCTCTCGTTAGCAACGAACCAAACGAAAATGATTATTCGGAGGATTCATCATCAAGCGATGAAAGTTCATGTTCGGATGATGATACGGCGCTAATATGCAAGTCAATTGAGTTGAGTACAAGTGAAGATTGTCTTATGGCTCTTGACGCAGAGGAAGAAGAGGTAACATCTAATTCTTTCAATTCTGTTAATTCTTCTTTTTCTCGTGAATCTATTGACAATCTAATGCGAGAATGTCAAGAGATTATGCTCACTCATCCTCAACTCAAGGAGCGCAATAATATTCTAATTCTTGAAAAAGAAGAAATGAATAAAAAATTGCAAGATGCTTTACTTGAAGTGAGTAAATTGAAGAATGAAAATATTCATCTTCAAGAAGAGTGTAAAGCAAGAGAGGTTAGAGAACATAATCTTAGAGCTACTATTGCTACGTTCACTAATTCGTCTAAAATTATAGATAAAATGGTTAGCATGCAAAAGCCATCAGGAGATAGAACCGGAATCGGTTATGACTCCACATGTTCTCAAACCCCTCAAAATCTGACTAATTCTACTACTACTTTAAATAATAAAGTTCAAGTGGTAAAATTTGTTAAAAGTCAGAATAGCACAATGAGACAAGGACTTGGCTATCAATCAAACGCAAAGTTGAATGTTTAAAGGCCGAAACAAGTTTATACTACGGCAAAGCAACAAAAATTCTACAAGCAAAGATATGCCAAAGAGTCAAGTGCAAAAAGATTTCATAAAAAAGAGGGAAGCTTTTCTAGAAATAAAGTTGGGAGATTGTACCCCACTCAAAAAGATTGGTTGTGCAATAGATGTAATGCTTTTTATAGACCAAAGCAACCATTCTCTTCCCAGGTGCCAAAATATAAAAATAATTTTCAAAACCCGGCGCCAAAAATGTTTTCTAATGTGAGTTATGATTATCGTGTCTCTAATGGTTACAAATCGCCTCATCTTAATTCAATAAGATCAAGGTGGGTTTGGTTACCAAAAATCACTAACAGTAAAGGACCCAAGCAAATATGGGTACCTAAAGTTAATTAATCTTTTTTGCAGGATGTTTGGTACATCGATAGTGGTTGCTCACGCCACATGACTAGAAATAAATCATATCTAGTGAACTTCAAAGAAATCGATGGACCAAAAGTTATATTCGGAGGAAATCAAAATTATGGAATTACAAAAGGAGTTGGCACGATCAAGAAAAATGGTTTGAAGATTGAAGATGTTTCTTTCGTTGAAGATTAAAATTTAATTTGTTGAGCACTAGTCAATTTTGTGATAAAGGCTATCTTGTAGAATTTTCTAAAGATAATTGCCTAATCAAAAATGAGATCACAAATGAAATTATTTTATCTGGAAAACGGCGAAAGAATATGTATATTGTTGATTGGAGCACAAGCAAAGATTCAGTGTGCTTAATGGCCAGAAATTCGAATGAAGCTAATTGGGAATGGCACAGAAAGCTCAACCACTTAAACTTCAAGACCATCAATCAGCTTGCAAAGAAGAATCTAGTAGAAGGCTTGCCAGATATTATCTTCAAGAACGACCAAGTGTGTGATGCATGCCAACGCGGAAAGCAAATCAAATCATCGTTCAAATCAAAGACACACGAGTCAACGTCAAGACCGCTAAGCTTACTACATATGGACTTATTTGGACCGGTTGATCCAATAAGTGTAAGTGGTAAGAAATATACTCTCGTTGTTGTTGATGATTTTTCCAGGTACACTTGGACCGTGTTCATCAAGAAGAAAAATGAAGTTGAGCAAGTTCTACCGAAGCTGTTGAAGCAACTACAAAATGAGAAAGAATTGCAAATATCAAAAATACGAACGGATCGCGGAACCGAGTTCGTGAATGGAGTTATACAAGCTTTTTGCAATTCACATGGAATTTCTCATCAATTATCTGCCGCAAGAACACCGCAACAAAACGGTGTTGCCGAAAGAAGAAACCGGACGCTCAAAGAAGCCGCACGAGTGATGATTAGTGCTGCCGGTCTCCCGAAACGATATTGGGCGGAAGCTATCAACACTGCTTGCTACACACAAAATCGAAGCATGATCCATAAGCAGTACAAGAAGACGCCATATGAGCTTTATAAAGGGAGAAAACCAAATATTGGTTATTTTCATATTTTTGAATGCAAATGTTTTATTCATATTAATGATAAATTGCATCTAAAAGCTTTTGATGAGCGTGCAGATGAAGGAATTTTTCTAGGATATTCAGCTACCAGCAAGGCATTCAGAGTTTTGAATAAAAGATCAATGGTGGTTGAAGAATCCATACACGTGGTATTTGATGAAAAATCACAGATCAAGAATGATGCACTGGACGAAGAAATTGCACAAAATGGTAACAAGTGTCATATTGATTTTTGTGATACTAATGATACGTGTGAAGATGATGTTTTGCAGGGAATGGATGAGTTGGAAATTAATTCTCTAGAAAATCCCATCCCTCATCTAGAAGAAGTTGGAAATTTTTTAATAATAATTTTGGGAATGATGCCTCACGTGGGAATGAGGATGCAGTACGGGTTCCAATGTGTGATCAAGTTACTGGTGAAGTTGGTGGTCAATTACAAAATGAATTAAATGTGGAAATTCAAACCAACTCTCCCAGTACACAACAAATGGATCCACCCAGTACCATGCACCCATTTCAACCAGATTTAAGATGGCTCAAAAATCACCCTCTAGAATTAATTATTGGGAATATTCATGAAGGCGTGAAAACAAGATCATCTACCATGGAAGCATTGTTCACGTGTTATCTATCTCAGATTGAACCAAAAGAAATTGACGAAGCTCTCAATGATCCGGATTGGATAAATGCTATGCAAGAGGAGCTCGATCAATTCAAAAGAAATGATGTTTAGGAACTTGTTCCAAGACCGGCGAACCAAATGGACGTGAAAAGCGCATTCTTGAATGGTCTACTCGAAGAAGAAGTTTATGTCGAACAACCCCAGGTTTTGAGGTAAAAGGCGAAGGTGATAAAGTCTACAAACTTAAAAAGGCATTGTATGGGTTGAAACAAGCACCTAGAGCTTGGTATGATACTTTGTCAATGTTCTTGATAAGCTGTGGATTCACCAAAGGCCTTGTTGACAAAACTGTATTTAGAATTCAAGATGATGATCATATTTTATTAGTGCAAATATATGTTGATGATATTATTTTTGGAAGCACTAACAATTCTTTGTGTGAGAAATTTTCGAAGCTTATGCAGAATAAATTCGAAATGAGCATGATGGGTGAATTGAATTACTTCTTGGGCTTACAAGTCAAACAACTGAAAGAAGGAGTATTCATCAATCAAGCAAAGTACACCCGCGACTTGATAAATAAGTTTGGCCTTGATGGAAAATCATCGATCAAAATTCCAATGAGCACATCAATAAGGCTAGACAAAGATGAAGATGGAAAAGATGTCGATCAAACAAAATATAGAGGAATGATTGGTTCACTTCAATATCTTACTGCAAGCAGGCCGGACATTTCTTATGCTGTGGGAGTGTGTGCAAGATTCCAAGCAAATCCAAAAGAAAGCCACCTCACCGCAACAAAGAAGATCATACGATATTTGAAAGGCACAATCAATGTTGGATTGTGGTATCCAAAATGTACAGATTTTACTCTAACGGGTTTTTCAGATGCGGATTTTGCAGGTTGCAAAATAGACAGAAAAAGCACTTCCGGGACATGCCAGTTCTTGGGGGGAAGGCTTGTTTCTTGGTTCAGCAAAAAGCAAAATTCCATCGCAACTAGTACCGCCGAGGCCGAATATATTGCTGCAGGAAGTTGTTGTGCGCAAATTTTGTGGATGAAGCAACAATTGAAGGATTACGGAGTTAATTGTGATGACGTTAGTATTTATTGTGATTATACTAGTGCAATCGCTATCACTCACAATCCGGTGCTTCACTCAAGAACCAAACATATCGACATTCGACATCATTTTATAAGGGATCACGTTGAAAAGAAAAATCTGAAGATCGAATATATCCCTACGGAAAACCAAGTTGCTGATATTCTCACGAAGCCTTTATGCGAAACGAGATTTTCTACCTTAAGGCACGAGTTGGGAATGATCGAAATGAGCTAAGTATCACTGGACTTAATCTCTCTATTTAAATTGATACTTGTGCACAAAATAAATTGTTTTATATGAATAAATTGTTTGATGTGTTTATATGTATGTTTTTATTCGAAATTTCTATGTGATAAAATTGCAATATGTGTTAGGAATTTATTTGTGTATTTGCATGTGTTATTTAACGTGAAATCATATGCCATGCAAATTAATTTGATAAAATGTGCAATTCGTGATTTATTTGATAATTTGTTTAAAATTGCATGTTTTAATGTGTTAATCAGTTTTTGAGTATGAGTTCATGTTTCTGTAAATTAACTAACTTGTTTGCATGAACAATTTGCTCTAAAAAGTGATTTACCGTGTTTATTTGATAATATATACGAGTTATGTGCAAAATGTGATTTAAAATGTTAATTGTATATGTATTTCGTATATATGCAGTATATGTGATATAAATTGCTATAAAATGTCTTAGAAATCTAGAAATTAATATTTTTGTTAGTTTCTAAAATTTTTGGAATCTGATTAATGTGTTTTTTATATAAAGCTGTTTCTAATTATAATTTAGGAATATGTGTGTTAATTTTGTTAGTTTCCAAAATGTGTTTAATTTTTAATTGGAAATTACCGTGTATAAGTTTAATATAATTGGTATGTGTGATTAATTATTTGTGGAATAATTTTTGCTACTAACAAGATGTTTGAGTGTTATTATGTTTGTGGTACACGAATTTGAGAAGGAAATCAGAAGATAAAGGAGGAAAATTAGAGTTTAATTGGACATCAAACCTCCACCCATAAACTCCTACCCTTTCTAAACCTCCACTCAACCTAAACCTCCCCCCATAATCCTCTCCTATATCAGCACCCTTCCCAACCGATTCGTTCTCACTCAAATCGTCACCCTAATCCCTCATTAAATCTCCTAGAAACCACTACCCATCACATCCACCGCTTTCTCGACCAATGAAGAGTCACGAAAGCACTCATCACACCTCTTGAAACCAAACGTCGGCTATATCCAGAGAAAACCTTTCAACCTCTTCATCATTAGGACACACGGTTCTAGCACCTTCCTAGGTCTATAAATTAGGACCTAAAGCAAACAAATATGTGTGGAGATTTCTTTTGTTTGTATCTTTTTTTTGCAGGCTTCGATGACTCCAAAGAATCAAGAAAAGAGAAGATCTTCCAGGAGAGTGGCCGAGCAAGCAAGACAAGCGATGCTGAGGGCTCGACACGCTGCAAATGGAGGACATGAAGTTGGAGACACACCTAGCGATCCTCTCATCCTATTCTCTGAAGAAGAGGAAGGACAACCACCGACCAAGGATCAAGTTCAAAAAGGTCCGAAAGTCTCAGCAGTGCAGCTACGACGCTCGACGCCATCACCACTGTCCTCTCGTCCTCTAACCCGCAGCTTCAAGCGATCTGCTCAACTCTCAATAGAACCCGGATTAGTCTATACTCTGAAATCAAGCTCTCCGTCTCCACCGCATGCTGATCTTGAGACTAATCACGGCGCTGGTCTCTCTACTGATGAAGCCTGAATATGTGTTGTGACCTGATCCAAAAATGTTATCTCTCTTTCTCCCTAAGAAGGAGATAAATAAAAATTTTTGGATGTTTTTGCTACTGGTTTTGTCTATCTCTATTTTCTCTCTGTCTCTCTCTCCTACAAAATGAAAGTCCCTACGGTATATAAAAAGAACAAGTTTCGTAGCCAAAAAGATACATAAAAATATATATGAATAAAAATAAAATAAAAAGGAATTAAAAAAAATTATACATTATGGCTACAAAAGGGATAAAAAGAAGAAAAGATTAAGAGGAGAAGTGTCAGTACGAGAAGAAATAAGAGAACAAGTGTCAGAAGAAAGAAGAAGAGATATACCAGTGGAAGTTGCAGTAGAAGTTGCTACTGAGAATAGACAATCAATTACAGAGGATTTATCCAGTGTATTGTCGGTACACCATACCGAGTCTACCATGCCTACCATAGACCCTGTTCTAGAAAATGAAGATTTATTTGCAGACAACTACACAAGAATAGAAGTCTTAGAAGAACAAGTTGGTGATCTCAATCAAGAAGCCGAATCACCTGAAGAAGAAGGGATGCAACTTATTGATACAGTTGTTCTCACAGATCCGAATAGAAGCCCATTCGGATCCCCTCAAAACTTTGTGCAGATGAATGATCAAGATGATGGCATATTTTCATCCTTATTTGCCAAAGTGGCCGAATCCAGTGATGTTGTTTGTCAAACAATTGGAGAAAAATTGGTTGAACAAAACCAAAAGCTAGATCAACAACACACGGATACACGAGTCAATCTAAAGGAATTAATGGAGCATCAAAATATTTTGAAGACCCAGATTGACAAAGCAGAAAGAATTTTGAAAGGAAAATTGACAAAAGGCTTACTTGAAGTGATTCAGCTCATGAAGAAGGAACGAGAAGCAGCTGAAAAGATCAACAACGAACGCCACTTGCGACAAGTCAAAGCGATTCAAGACCAAGAAAGCCGAATCAACAAACTTGAAGCTGAACTCGCAGTTACAACAAACAAGCTTGACAACGTGCAAACCGTTTCCATTGAAACACACAACAATGTTGAAACTGTGAAGGCAAACCAAGACCGAGATTTTAAGACCCTTGCATTTTTGGTTGATAACGCCAAAAGGGGGGAAGAAATTCTCAGTCACTTGGCTTTGCAACAACAAGAATTTATTCTTGGAAGTCAACAACAGCCAGTAGTGTCTACTCAAAGTAGAGGCCGAATGTAACACCCCTGATTTTCAAGACATTTAAAACTTAATAATAAAGGTAACATCTCATTAAATCCCAAAACGTAACATAAGTGTACGGGGTGCTATGCCACACCTGGGCTAGAGAACCCAGGTGCACAGGCTGTCTAACTACTATCCTCTGAAATATAAATGCATAATATGGCACGCAGGCCGAAAGGGAAACTATACTACTTCTACGTTCCAGTTCTAGCGCGCTCCAGTGCTCTAATCCTCTGTGCCTGAAAGCCAAATATATCTGTTCAGCGAGAGATGCTGGTAACCCACTCCAACGCGTTGAAATACAATACATATAGAGATATATATAGATATACGAAAACCATTTTGAGCATGAAGATATATCCTACGAACTCTAGCTTTAAAACCGGGAATGACTCGACAGATAAGGCCAGACACAAGCAACAGTTATAACAGTCATAAGCAGTTCATAACAGATAAGGCAAATAAGGCAAGGTATAAGCAGTAATCATGACCCATCATAAACAATTCCCCAATATAAATCCCATAGTCACATTCCCCAAGACACTCATAATCACCACTCATCCATATCACAACACATAACACACTTTGTTGGCACCACAGGACCAATCGCATGCCCATACATGAGGGTCAGCGCATATAGCTCTGACACGGCCCCGCAGCACCCTGCCCCGTATCGCAACACGGAGGGGTCGATCGCAACCGACCGATGAACCGCAGCTCATCATAATGTTTGATCGCAACCAAACAGTGGACCGCAGCCCAAGAGAGTGTGTTATCTGACTGTAGCCAGGAATTCCCATCTGACTACAGCCAGCCTCTGAACCGCAGCTCAGGAAAGATGTCATCTGATTGCAGCCAGGAATTCCCATCTGACTACAACCAGCTTCTGGACCGCAGCCCAGGATACCGCCATCCGACTACAGCCAGGAATTCCCATCTGACCATAGCCGGCTTCTGAACCGCAGCTCAGGATAACCAATCCGATCGCAACCGAATTGTGGTAACACGCACACATAACACATAGCAAGCACATGCAACCCACATTACACCTTGGGAAGGGGGATAAAACGTATAACAAAACCTATGCGTGATCCATCACTTACTAAGAATAGTCCTAAGGGGTTCATACTTCTTCCACCTAGGTCAACGGGATACCAATTCAACTAGCATGCAATATAATAGACTCATAAACCTACGAACGGTACCCGAAATATCAAACTAGACATAGGCACGACAAACGGGGTCCGTTGGGACACCACGGGGATCGGGGAAACATCAAACGGGGAAGTCGGGGTCCCGAGGGGGGGGAAAATTCCAGCGGGTAGCCGGTGGGTGGGGGGTCCACCCGCCGGCTGCCCGCCGGACAATACTGTTCCGGGCAGCGGGTCGCCGGCGGGCAGCTGCCCGCCCGCCTGCTGCCCGCTGCCGGAACAGTGTTCTCGGCCGTGGGTAGGTGGCGGGTCCCCTACCCCCCACTGACTCTTTCATCAAATTTTCGTCCCGGGAACCGTTGTGGAACCCGAAACCATGCTTAGGCACTTTTCAACGTAATTAACGACAACACATAGACAATTAACGGATCAAATACGATAAACGAACGGCACATAACCTATCATGCTTTTCTAATCATAATCAACACCCAAACATGCGATTTCCCCACCCGATAACCCAAGAATAATAACATACGATACAACCTAAGGTTCTAATTATTTTTATATCAACAAGAATGCGATTCATCTTCTAATTGCAAGATTCGGTAAGAATAACACATAAACATCGAGGATGCCAATTAATCACCAAGAACATCATAATCATCAAGAACAACACATAATCATCAAAATCCCAATTAATCATCAAGAACATCATAATTATCAAGAAACTCCCAATATCAAGATTATCAAGATTCCCCATGGAATCATCAAATCAACATCAATAATAATTACCATAATTTCGCCATTCACAATAATATGGGGGAAACCCTAAGGGGAAATCATAGCTATGAAAATAGGTTTTGTTGAGACATGGGTTACCTCTTAGCCTTAATTAATTCCTTGGCTATGAAGGATCTTTCTTTACGCTTTCTTGCTTTCTTGATTTCTCCTAAGGGAATTCTTGGAGCTCTCCTGGGATGATGGGGCGTCTAGGCGTGTGGGAGGGGGTTCTAGGTGCTCCCTAAGTTCCCTATTTATAGATCCAAGGGTTCATTTAGAGTTTATTCCTATTGGGTTTAGGGGTTGGGTTTATATAATTGGGCCCATGGGCTATGGTGGCCTTTTTTCCTAATTAACCATTATAATTTATTCTTTCTCCTAGGTTATTAATTAATTAATTAATTAATCAGTTGGTTTTAGGATCCGTAACATGGGGTGTTACACTCTCCCCCCCTTAACAGGAAGCTTCGTCCCCGAAGCTTGGCCCCGGGTGACTAAAAAGAAAGGAAAGTTTTCCCTTAGTTACCTGGAATGAACAGCTCGAGGTACCGCTCCTTCATTGTGTCCTTAAGTTCCCATGTGGCTTCCTCGGTCCCGTGGTTGGTCCAGAGAACCTTCACCATTTCCACGACTCGGTTCCGGGTATTTCTTGTTTTGGTGTCCAGGATTCTTACGGGTTTCTCTTCGTATACTAGTGACTCGTCGAGGTCCACGGTCTTGTGTTGGAGTACGTGGCTTGGATCGTGTATGTATTTCTTTAGCTGAGATACGTGGAACACGTTGTGTACTCGTTCTAGCTCGACGGGTAAGGCGAGACGGTAGGCCAAGTCTCCGATTCTCTCCACGATTTCGTACGGGCCGATGAACCGGGGGCTGAGTTTTCCCTTTCTCCCGAACCTCATTACCCCTCGTGTGGGCGAGATCCTTAGCCAGATCTTGTCCCCGAGGCTGAATTCGGCTTGCTTCCTTTTTAGGTCGGCGTACGACTTCTGGCGGTCTTGGGCGGCCTTCATCCTTTCCTGGATGTGTTTGACCTTAGCTATGGTGTCTTGTAGGTATTGGGGGCCCAGTGTTACCGGGTTGACCATATCTTCCCAGCATAATGGGGTTCTACATCTCTGACCATACAGTGCTTCATATGGTGCCATGCGAATGCTCGCGTGGTAGTTGTTGTTGTACGAGAACTCGATGAGGTCTAGGTGTTCTTCCCACGTCCCACGAAAGTCGAGCGCGCAGGCTCTTAGCATGTCTTCGAGGGTTTGGATGGTTCTTTCGGTTTGGCCGTCTGTGGTGGGGTGAAAGGCTGTGCTTAGCTTTAGTTGCGTCCCCAATGCCGCTTGTAGTGATTTCCAGAATTGCGAGAGGAATCTGGAATCTCGGTCGGACACAATGTTCCGGGGAACTCCGTGGTATTTCACTACCCGGTTTACGTAAGCTTGGGCTAGCTGCGTCATCGTCCATGTTTCTTTCATGGCAATGAACCGCGCTGTCTTGGTGAGTCGATCCACTATGACCCAGATTTTATCCTTACCGGTTTTCGTTGGGGGTAGCCCTCCGACGAAGTCCATGGATATGGAATCCCATTTTCCTTGTGGTATTTCAAGGGGTTGTACGAGTCCCTTGGGTTTGCATAGTTCGGCTTTTACCCTTTGGCAATTCAGGCACTTGGCCACAAAGTCTGCGACTTCCTTTTTCATATTCGGCCACCAAAATGATTTCCTTATGTCTTGGTATAATTTGTCACCGCCTGGGTGGACGGAGTAAGGGGAGTTGTGTCCTTCCTCCAAGATCTGTTGTTTCAAGTGGGGGTGCATTGAGGGTACACACCACCTCCCTTTGTAGCGGAGGCTGCCGTCTGGGTGTGCTTCGAAGGGGCCCTCTTTCCCTCGAGTCAGGTCGCGGTGGATTTTATCTAGTTCCGGGTCTTGTTGTTGTCCGGATTTGATTTCCTCGAAAAGGGTGGGCTCGGCCTGTGTGTTGAGTAGATAGGCATTGGGGCGAGTTTGTCCCTGCTCTATTATTTCCAAGTGTAGCCTTTGGAAGTCCCTGTACAGATGGTCCGGTAGGACCCACGTGGTGTTAAGGGAATGATTTGTCTTTCGGCTTAGGGCATCCGCCACCACGTTGGCTTTTCCCTCGTGGTATTGAATGTCTAGGTCGTAGTCCTTTATCAGTTCCAGCCATCTTCGTTGTCTCATGTTTAGGTCCTTTTGAGTGAAAATGTACTTCAGGCTCTTATGGTCGGTGTAGATCTTGCATTGTACTCCATACAGGTAGTGCCTCCAAATTTTCAGTGCGAATACGATAGCGGCTAGCTCGAGGTCATGGGTGGGGTAATTTTCTTCGTGGGTTTTGAGTTGCCTGGATGCGTAAGCTATTACCTTGCCATTTTGCATTAGTACGCATCCTAACCCCTTCTTGGATGCGTCGCTGTAGACTTCAAACCCTTCCGATCCGGAGGGTATGGCTAGCACGGGTGCAGTGGTTAGTTTATCCTTTAATGCTTGGAAGGCCGAGTTGCAGCCGTTGTCCCAACGGAAGGGGGTTTCCTTTTTCATGAGCTTAATGAGGGGTTGGGCTATCTTGGTGAAGTCGGGTACGAATCTCCTGTAGTAGCCCGCTAGACCTAAGAAGCTTCGGACTTCCGAGAGTGAGTTCGGCGTGGTCCATTCTTTAACAGCGCGAACCTTAGCGGGGTTCACCCTAATCCCTTCCTTGGTTATCACGTGGCCCAGGAAGGCTACGCTGTCTTGCCAGAATTCGCACTTGGAGAATTTAGCGTAGAGTTGGTTCTCCCTGAGGGTTTGCAGAGATATGCGTAGGTGCTTCTCATGTTCTTCTTTATTTCGGGAGTAGACTAGGATGTCGTCAATGAACACGATGACGAAGTCATCCAGGTGAGGTCGGAATACTCGATTCATGAGGTCCATGAATATGGCAGGCGCGTTAGTGAGGCCGAAAGGCATTACGGTAAACTCGTAGTGGCCGTAGCGTGTCCGGAAGGCCGTTTTCTGGATGTCCGGTTTGGCCACTTGGATCTGGTGATACCCGGATCTTAGGTCGATCTTCGAGAATACCCCTGCCCCTTTGAGTTGGTCAAATAAGTCATCTATTCGGGGAAGGGGGTACCTGTTCTTTATAGTAACTTGGTTGAGTTCCCGGTAGTCAATGCACAGGCGCATGCTCCCATCCTTCTTCTTAACGAATAGTACCGGTGCTCCCCATGGGGAGGTGCTGGGCCGGATGTAACCCTTGTCTAGCAGTTCTTGGAGTTGTGTTTTCAGTTCCTTCATTTCCTTTGGTGCTAGCCGGTAGGGTGGTTTAGAGATCGGGGCGGCGCCCGGCATGAGGTCTATGGTGAACTCGACCTCTCTGGTCGGGGGTGCCCGGGAATCTCGTCTGGGAAGACGTCGGTGAACTCGTTCACCACTGGGATGGCTTGTGGTTCGGGCGTTTTGGCGTTGAGGTCTTCGACTGAGCATAAGAAGGCCTCGCTTCCTTGGCCCAGATACTTCTTAATTTTCATCATGTTTATCAGCTTGATCCCTGGATCCTGGCGGGCACTGCGGTACGACACCCTCTTACCGTTTGGCCCTCGTAGGACCACTTTCTGCTCTCCGCACAGGATTTGCGCTTGGAACTTCCCTAGCCAATCCATGCCCAAGATTACTTGCATCCCATCCAATTGAAACTGGATCAGGTCGCTGGGAAATTCCACTCCCTGAATGGTGATCATTACATGTTCGTACATGCGATCACATTTTATGACCTCGCCTGAGGCCACCTTGACTTGGAGTCGTACCTTGGTGGTGGCGTTAAGACCGAGCTGGGCGGCGAACTTGGTTGCTATGAATGAGTTGGTAGCCCCTGAGTCGAATAATATGACAGCTGGGGTGGCGTGCACTAGGAAGGTTCCGGAGACTATGTTGCTATCTCCGATCCTGGGCTTGCTTAGGGTGAGGATTTTTCCCTGGGTAGTCGGCGTGATGGTTTGGTCAAGTGGGGCGGTTTTGGGGTTCTTAGCTTCCTTGGCGAGAATAGGACGACTTTCTTCGGGTTTCCTTTTATACCCCAGTTGCATCCCTGGAGGCGGGTCCGCTACCTGTTGTAGCTGACATGCCTTGGCATAGGCCTCTCCGAGGGTCTTCGGTTCTTGGGCGGCCAAGGACCTCTGATGTTCGGGCTTAAGACCCGTTAGGAACTTCCTGACTTTGATCCCTTCGGTGGGTACTATCTCGGGGGCGAGGCGAGCTAGTCGGCAGAATCGTCGGTAGTATTCTGAGACCGGGGTCGTCCCCTGTCTTAGATTGAGGAATTCCTCGCACATGGCGGCCTTCAGGTGGTTGGGGTAGAACTGTTCTCGTAACCGCGTCTTTAAGTCCTCCCAGTTGAATTCGGGGTCTTGCTCGTACATAGGCCCCTCGCGGGCCCACCAGTTGTCGGCCTCGTGCTTGAAATAGAAGGAGGCTATCCTGACCCGGTGGCGTTCGGGGCATTGGGTCGTCCTGAACACCTTGTCGAATGTCTCAATCCATTCCTCGAGGGTTGTGGGGTCTTCGTCTCCCGAGAGGGTGGGTGGTCGATGTGCCGAGACTTGGTGGTGGTTTTCCAAGTTCTCGTCTGTTGGCAGAGGTTGGGGTACGATAGTACTTAGTGCCTGGGCAATTTGGGTCAGGCGTTGTAGGGCCTGAGTCAAGATTTCTTGAGAGGGGTGTCCCGGTGCTCCTGACTGTTTCTTCTTGGGTGCCATTCCTGGCGATTAAAGGTCGATGTTATTTTGTGTTTTAATCTTGATATAATAAGTGGGGAAGGGATTCCTAATATTAGAGAGGGATAAAGTGAGGGGAGGTTATGTGTAGGTTTCACAATCTCACCGCGCGTCCTAAGATTCCTGCGTCCTATGTTCCTAAATACCTAGAGTTCAAGCTTAATATCCTAAAGTCTGGTCTTAAGAGTCTTTTCTAGGGTCAAACTTAGGCTCTGATACCAACTGTAACACCCCTGATTTTCAAGACATTTAAAACTTAATAATAAAGGTAACATCTCATTAAATCCCAAAACGTAACATAAGTGTACGGGGTGCTATGCCACACCTGGGCTAGAGAACCCAGGTGCACAGGCTGTCTAACTACTATCCTCTGAAATATAAATGCATAATATGGCACGCAGGCCGAAAGGGAAACTATACTACTTCTACGTTCCAGTTCTAGCGCGCTCCAGTGCTCTAATCCTCTGTGCCTGAAAGCCAAATATATCTGTTCAGCGAGAGATGCTGGTAACCCACTCCAACGCGTTGAAATACAATACATATAGAGATATATATAGATATACGAAAACCATTTTGAGCATGAAGATATATCCTACGAACTCTAGCTTTAAAACCGGGAATGACTCGACAGATAAGGCCAGACACAAGCAAACAGTTATAACAGTCATAAGCAGTTCATAACAGATAAGGCAAATAAGGCAAGGTATAAGCAGTAATCATGACCCATCATAAACAATTCCCCAATATAAATCCCATAGTCACATTCCCCAAGACACTCATAATCACCACTCATCCATATCACAACACATAACACACTTTGTTGGCGCCACAGGACCAATCGCATGCCCATACATGAGGGTCAGCGCATATAGCTCTGACACGGCCCCGCAGCACCCTGCCCGTATCGCAACACGGAGGGGTCGATCGCAACCGACCGATGAACCGCAGCTCATCATAATGTTGATCGCAACCAAACAGTGGACCGCAGCCCAAGAGAGTGTGTTATCTGACTGTAGCCAGGAATTCCCATCTGACTACAGCCAGCCTCTGAACCGCAGCTCAGGAAAGATGTCATCTGATTGCAGCCAGGAATTCCATCTGACTACAACCAGGCTTCTGGACCGCAGCCCAGGATACCGCCATCCGACTACAGCCAGGAATTCCCCATCTGACCATAGCCGGCTTCTGAACCGCAGCTCAGGATAACCAATCCGATCGCAACCGAATGGGGTAACACGCACACATAACACATAGCAAGCACATGCAACCCACATTACACCTTGGGAAGGGGGATAAAACGTATAACAAAACCTATGCGTGATCCATCACTTACTAAGAATAGTCCTAAGGGGTTCATACTTCTTCCACCTAGGTCAACGGGATACCAATTCAACTAGCATGCAATATAATAGACTCATAAACCTACGAACGGTACCCGAAATATCAAACTAGACATAGGCACGACAAACGGGGTCCGTTGGGACACCACGGGGATCGGGGAAACATCAAACGGGGAAGCCGGGGTCCCGAGGGGGGGGAAAATTCCAGCGGGTAGCCGGGTGGTGGGGGGGTCCACCCGCCGGCTGCCCGCCGGACAATACTGTTCCGGGCAGCGGGTCGCCGGCGGGCAGCTGCCCGCCCGCCTACTGCCCGCTGCCGGAACAGTGTTCTCGGCCATGGGTAGGTGGCGGGTCCCCTACCCCCCACTGACTCTTTCATCAAATTTTCGTCCCGGGAACCGTTGTGGAACCCGAAACCATGCTTAGGCACTTTTCAACGTAATTAACGACAACACATAGACAATTAACGGATCAAATACGATAAACGAACGGCACATAACCTATCATGCTTTTCTAATCATAATCAACACCCAAACATGCCGATTTCCCACCCGATAACCCAAGAATAATAACATACGATACAACCTAGGGTTCTAATCACTTTTATATCAACAAGAATACGATTCATCTTCTAATTGCAAGATTCGGTAAGAATAACACATAAACATCAAGGACCAATTAATCATCAAGAACATCATAATCATCAAGAACAACACATAATCATCAAAATCCCAATTAATCATCAAGAACATCATAATTATCAAGAAACTCCCAATATCAAGATTATCAAGATTCCCCATGGAATCATCAAATCAACATCAATAATAATTACCATAATTTCGCCATTCACAATAATATGGGGGAAACCCTAAGGGGAAATCATAGCTATGAAAATAGGTTTTGTTGAGACATGGGTTACCTCTTAGCCTTAATTAATTCCTTGGCTATGAAGGATCTTTCTTTAAGCTTTCTTGCTTTCTTGATTTCTTCTAAGGGAATTCTTGGAGCTCTCCTGGGGTGATGGGGCGTCTAGGCGTGTGGGAGGGGGTTCTAGGTGCTCCCTAAGTTCCCTATTTATAGATCCAAGGGTTTATTTAGAGTTTATTCCTATTGGGTTTAGGGGGGGTTTATATAATTGGGCCCATGGGCTATGGTGGCCTTTTTCCCTAATTAACCATTATAATTTATTCTTTCTCCTGGTTATTAATTAATTAATTAATTAATCAGTTAGTTTTAGGATCCGTAACATGGGGTGTTACACTCTCCCCCCTTAACAGGAAGCTTCGTCCCCGAAGCTTGGCCCGGGTGACAAAAAGAAAGGAAAGTTTTCCCTTAGTTACCTGGAATGAACAGCTCGGTACCGCTCCTTCATTGTGTCCTTAAGTTCCCATGTGGCTTCCTCGGTCCCGTGGTTGGTCCAGAGAACCTTCACCATTTCCACGACTCGGTTCCGGGTATTCTTGTTTTGGTGTCCAGGATTCTTACGGGTTTCTCTTCGTATACTAGTGACTCGTCGAGGTCCACGGTCTCGTGTTGGAGTACGTGGCTTGGATCGTGTATGTATTTCTTTAGCTGAGATACGTGGAACACGTTGTGTACTCGTTCTAGCTCGACGGGTAAGGCGAGACGGTAGGCCAAGTCTCCGATTTCTCTCCACGATTTCGTACGGGCCGATGAACCGGGGGCTGAGTTTTCCCTTTCTCCCGAACCTCATTACCCCTCGTGTGGGCGAGATCCTTAGCCAGATCTTGTCCCCGAGGCTGAATTCGGCTTGCTTCCTTTTTAGGTCGGCGTACGACTTCTGGCGGTCTTGGGCGGCCTTCATCCTTTCCTGGATGTGTTTGACCTTAGCTATGGTGTCTTGTAGGTATTGGGGGCCCAGTGTTACCGGGTTGACCATATCTTCCCAGCATAATGGGGTTCTACATCTCTGACCATACAGTGCTTCATATGGTGCCATGCGAATGCTCGCGTGGTAGCTGTTGTTGTACGAGAACTCGATGAGGTCTAGGTGTTCTTCCCACGTCCCTCGAAAGTCGAGCGCGCAGGCTCTTAGCATGTCTTCGAGGGTTTGGATGGTTCTTTCGGTTTGGCCGTCTGTGGGGGTGAAAGGCTGTGCTTAGCTTTAGTTGCGTCCCAACGCCGCTTGTAGTGATTTCCAGAATTGCGAGAGGAACCTGGAATCTCGGTCGGACACAATGTTCCGGGGAACTCGTGGTATTTCACTACCCGGTTTACGTAAGCTTGGGCTAGTTGCGTCATCGTCCATGTTTCTTTTCATGGCAATGAACCGCGCTGTCTTGGTGAGTCGATCCACTATGACCCAGATTTTATCCTTACCGGTTTTCTTGGGGGTAGCCTCCGACGAAGTCCATGGATATGGAATCCATTTTCCTTGTGGTATTTCAAGGGGTTGTACGAG
>NW_017618760.1:10000-12500 GCF_001879475.1 Ipomoea nil | reverse complement strand
TTAGCCAAGTACTTGGGATTGTTGGGAATGTGAGAGGAATATATGGCATATCGTTTGCCTCACTAATTAAATAGTACAATAAGCTCTAAAACAAATGTATATGCCATTTTGGCACGAGAACGACGTAAAACGACATAGGCCAAGGCATAACACAGAACCGTCGTAAAAGTACTGGGGTGGCAGGCGGGTAAACCTCTGTTGCGTGATATTTTCCGCATCCGTCCGCAACTGTGCGCAATTTGGGCGCCCTCGTTCCGCATAAGTCCGCAACCTCGGCACCCTCGTTCCGCATAAGTCCGCAACCTCGGCACCCCCGTTCCGCATAAGTCCGCAACTTGGGCACCCTCGTACCGCAACTTTCCGCAACCTCGGCACCCTCGTACCGCAACTTTCCGCAACCTCGGCACCCTCGTACCGCAACTTTCCGCAACCTCGCACACCCGTACCGCAACTTTCCGCAACCTCGGCACACCCGTTCCGCATAAGTCCGCAACCTCGGCACCCCCGTACCGCAATTTTCCGCAACTTGGGCACTCTCGTACCGCATAAGTCCGCAACTTGGGCACCCTCGTACCGCAACTTTCCGCAACCTCGGCACCCCCGTACCGCAATTTTCCGCAACCTCGGCCCACCCGTACCGCAACTTTCCGCAACCTCGGCCCACCCGTACCGCAACTTTCCGCAACCTCGGCACCCCCGTACCGCAATTTTCCGCAACCGTCGGCCCACCCGTACCGCAATTTTCCGCAACGTCGGCCCACCCGTACCGCAACTTTCCGCAACCTCGGCACCCCCGTACCGCAACTTTCCGCAACCTCGGCACCCCCGTACCGCAACTTTCCGCAACCTCGGCACCACCCGTACCGCAACTTTCCGCAACCTCGGCACACCCGTACCGCAACTTTCCGCAACCTCGGCACACCCGTACCGCAACTTTCCGCAACCTCGGCACACCCGTACCGCAACTTTCCGCAACCTCGGCACCCTCGTACCGCATAAGTCCGCAACCTCGGCACCCTCGTACCGCATAAGTCCGCAACCTCGGCACCCTCGTACCGCATAAGTCCGCAACCTCGGCACCCTCGTACCGCATAAGTCCGCAACCTCGGCACCCTCGTACCGCATAAGTCCGCAACCTTCGGGCACCTCTCGTACCGCATAATTCCGCAACTTCGGGCACCTCGTCCGTTCCGCAACTTAAGTCCGCAACTTGGGCACCCTCGTACCGCAACTTTCCGCAACTTGGGCACTCCTCGTACCGCAACTTTCCGCAACTTGGGCACTCTCGTACCGCAACTTTCCGCAACTTGGGCACCCTCGTACCGCAACTTTCCGCAACTTGGGCACCCTCGTACCGCAACTTTCCGCAACTTGGGCACTCCTCGTACCGCAACTTTCCGCAACTTGGGCACCCTCGTACCGCAACTTTCCGCAACTTGGGCACCCTCGTACCGCAACTTTCCGCAACTTGGGCACCCTCGTACCGCATAATTCCGCAACCTCGGCACCCTCGTTCCGCATAAGTCCGCAACCTCGGCACCCTCGTACCGCATAATTCCGCAACCTCGGCACCCTCGTACCGCATGAGTCCGCAACTTAGGCACCAACGTTGCGCATGAGTCCGCAACTTAGGCACCAACGTTGCGCATGAGTCCGCAACTTAGGCACCAACGTTGCGCATGAGTCCGCAACTTAGGCACCCTCGTTCCGCATGAGTCCGCAACTTAGGCACCCTCGTACCCCATAAGTCCGCAACTTGGGCACACTCGTTCCGCATGAGCCCGCAACGTAGGCACACTCGTTCCGCACAAGTCCGGCACTTAGGCACACTCGTTCCGCATGAGTCCGCAACTTAGGCACGCTCGTTCCGCATAAGTCCGCAACGTAGGCACACTCGTTCCGCATATGCCCGCAACGTAGGCACACTCGTTCCGCATATGCCCGCAACGTAGGCACACTCGTTCCGCATAAGTCCGCAACCTCGGCACCCTCGTACCGCATAAGTCCGCAACCTCGGCACCCTCGTACCGCATAATTCCGCAACCTCGGCACCCTCGTACCGCATGAGTCCGCAACTTAGGCACCAACGTTGCGCATAAGCCCGCAACTTAGGCACCCTCACCGCATATCGCCTGCCCCGCCATAGCCCGCAACTTAGGCACCCTCGTTCCGCATAAGTCCGCAACTTAGGCACCCTCGTACCCCATAAGTCCGCAACTTGGGCACACTCGTTCCGCATGAGCCCGCAACGTAGGCACACTCGTTCCGCACAAGTCCGGCACTTAGGCACACTCGTTCCGCATGAGTCCGCAACTTAGGCACGCTCGTACCCCATAAGTCCGCAACTTGGGCACACTCGTTCCGCATGAGCCCGCAACGTAGGCACACTCGTTCCGCACAAGTCCGGCACTTAGGCACACTCGTTCCGCATGAGTCCGCAACTTAGGCACACTCGTTCCGCATATGCCCGCAACGTAGGCACACTCGTTCCGCATGAGTC
>NW_017618760.1:0-2500 GCF_001879475.1 Ipomoea nil | reverse complement strand
CCGGGGATGCATGGTGTAGACGTGTTGGCTAAATCATGGAAAGTTTGGGTAAGGCTAGATGAACATTTGAACGGGCATGTTATGTTCTGGTTCAAGTGCAAAGGAGACATGGATGCTGTGCTTGCAAATGGGCCGTATGCAGTCTTTGGAAAACGCTTATTCCTCGAACCTCCGCCGGAATCATTCACGGAGGACTATGGGGATTATCGCTTCCTCCCGGTCTGGGTACGGCTGCCACACCTCCCTAAACCTTGCTGGAATGAGGGAGCCCTTAGTAAAATTGCAGGTGGGATTGGAAGACCTTCCTATATGGACCAATTCACAAAAGACAAAAGAAAGATGGCCTTTGCCCGCATACTTGTGGATGTTGACTGCTCTTTGAAGCCTCTTGAACACGTGGTTATTGAGGTTCATGATGGTAGAACCATTGAGCAAGAGATTTGGTATGAGAATCTACCATCCTATTGTACCCGATGTGGAGGTGGTAAACATATCACCGAAAACTGCCCTCTAACTCGTGTTGAGAATAACCTGAGAGAAAGGACCGAAACTGCTGTGCATGAGAGTGAAAGTGGGGCTGCCGACAATATGAATGTTGTAGCTAATGCAAATGTTCACGAGAATGTAACAGAGATGCATGATCATGACACAGTTGACCGGACTGAAATTGTTGACCAAGAGAGGAGAACAGATCGAGAGAGCACTGGGAAGGAAATTATGGTCTCGGCTGAAGCTGCAGTTGAACCCTTTGGAACCCAACAGATTGTGATAGCCAATACCCCAACTCCTCTTGAGGTTGGGAGCTGCTCCCATGTGGACAAAACTGTTCCTGAACATCAAGAGAGGACATCTTTTGAGACCGGAACTGAAATTGTTGAACTTGCTCTTGCAATAGCAAGGTCTGGAAAAAAGACGGCACGTAAGGCTAAGAAGGCTGCTGAAAACGCCCAGAAATCTCCCCCTACTCTTGAAAGTGGGGCTGCCGACAATGTGAATGTTGAAGCTAATACAATTGTTCACGAGAATGTAACAGAGATGCATGATCATGACACAGTTGACCGGGCTGTATTTGTTGACCAAGAGAGAACACATCGAGAAAGTACTGGGAAGGAAATTGTGGTCTCGGCTGAAGCTGCAGTTGAACCCTCTATTGAGACCGGAACTGAAATTGTTGAACTTGCTCTTGCAATAGCAAGGTCTGAAAAAAAGAAGGCACGTAAGGCTAAGAAGGCTGCTGAAAGTGCCCAGAAATCTCCTCCTGCTCTCGAACCTAATGATGAACCTGTGCCACAAGATGAGACTGAGGATGATCTCGTGATCACCCCAACAAAAGAACCCTCTCGGGTCGTGGCTGGGGCAAGAAGGAAGTCCCCACAATCTAAAATGAAGAGAAAAGCACCTCGGATTACCCTGCCACTTGGGTTAAATAAAGTGGCTGGCGGCGGTGGTCGGCGAGTACCCACCTTAGGTGCTCAATGATTCTAGGATCATGGAATGTGAGGGGTTTGAATCAACCCCTCAAACAGAAAGAAGTCTGGGACTTCATATGGAAACATAAGTTATCTGTTTGTGCGTTAATAGAGACCAAAATGTCGCTTGAGAAGGCTGAGTTGTTTGTCAAAAACCGTAAGAATGGATGGAAATTCTCATCCAATTTTCATGATCATGAGGGTGGGAGAATTCTAGTAACATGGAATCCAAACCTTGCAGATTGTGAGATTGTTGAAACTGGTCCACAACACATCCACTGCTCTATCCGTTGCAAAGTGTCTCAAAAGTCTTTCTACTGCACCTTTGTTTATGGCCTTTTTTCTGTTGTCTCGAGAAGACCCCTTTGGGAGAGGATCGAAGGCCTAAGTCTGACTATCTGTGTACCTTGGCTAATCTCTGGGGATTTCAACACGGTGTTGTCACCATCGGAGAGAAGAGGAGGTAATGTTCCATCGAGGTATGAGATACAAGACCTAGAGAATTGTTGTGCGAAGTGTGATTTATCCGACTGCATGTCTACGGGAAAGTTCTTTACGTGGAGGAATAGGTTCATGGAGGCAAAGCTTGATCGTGTATTGGTCAATGATAGATGGAATAGTCAAGGCCTCACGTGCATGGCAGATTTTAAACTCCTCGCATGCAATTCTGATCACTGCCCCGTCATTATTTCCACATCAGCCGTACCAGTGGGGGAAAAGAGACCTTTTAAGTTCATGAATATGTGGCTTTCGCATCCTAAATTTAAGGATATTGTTGAGGATGTGTGGAGGGAACAGATAATAGGATCGAAGCAGTATATCCTCGCCAAAAAATTGAAAGCTCTAAAAGGCCCCCTTCGCTCGTTAAACCGGAACGACTTTAGCCACATATCTGAAAGGACTCGTGAAGCAAAAGAAGTGTACGAGGCTGCCCAAGATGCGTTGGATGTCCTGAATGCCAACGAAGATGAAAGGAACATGGTAAAGGAACTACGAAAGAAGGCTTTGTTCCTAATGAAGCGAGAGACGTT
>NW_017618759.1:0-21078 GCF_001879475.1 Ipomoea nil | reverse complement strand
ACCGAATGCACGTGCGTGTTCCATCGTGGCAAGTTCCACGTACTCACCCGCTATAACAAGGACACACAAGACGATTCCAAACAAATCGTCGAAACACTCGACCTTGTCACCCGCCAGTGGCGCGTAACCGACATAGTTACAGACTACACCATCATACCGTTTCAGTCTACCTATGTAGATATCGGCGGAGTAATATACACGGTCAAGGAAGACGTGACGTGGTTGCACTAGTGGACACCACGTGGGTGTTTGTCGCAAAAATCCCAAAAGATACATTCTATGCGACATATGTGACAGGGTGGCCGGAGAATATGATGGTTATTCGAAGTGTAAAATATGGTCATGAAGCTAAGAGAGCTTATGTGCTGGAATTGAAAACTAAGAAATGGACCAGAGTAAAAATCCCAAGTGAGTATTGTGGCGGCGTTCAATTCAGTTGTTGTATACACATTTAAAAGGAACAATTTTATTTTGCCCTTAAAATAGCGTGACAGACACTCTTTTTTTTTTCTTTTTTGAATACATATGTCTTAATTAGATTATTTAGATTCAATGATTTACAATGTGTTACATTTCGACAATATATTTTGGAAAGAACATATATGGCGAAAATGTGATGCATGCATTTCAATTGTTTTAAGTTTCTATTAGAGATTAGAGATTTGTACATAAGTATTTGACTAAAGTGGAAGTAAAGTTAAGTAAGCCATATAATGCTATGGCAATGGGTGATCGTGTGTGTGTGTGTGTGACGGCAAATTATGCTGTGCATCCGTATGCACCCTGCATGGTGCATACGGATGCAAAAACGACGTTGTTTTGCATAAAATGCGCGCCATACTTTAAAAAAAAAATCAGTTTCGATTCTCAGCAACAACATTATGTTATTCATTTTTAGTTCATTCATTTTGGATTTTTTAGTTATGAAATTCTGGAAGTGTAGTTATGCAATTATGCAATTCTGAAATTGTAGTTATGCAATTCTGAAATTATAGTTATGCAATTCTGGAAGTGTAGTTATGCAATTCTGGAAGTGTAGTTATACAATTCTGGAAGTATAGTTATGCAATTCTGGATGTATAGTTATGAAATTATGGAAGTGTAGTGAAATATGGATGTGTAGTTATGCAATTCTGAATTATTATTTTTAAAGTTAGACGCCAAAACGACGTCATTTTTGCATCCGTATGCATTATGCATGGTGCATACGGATGCACAGCATAACGCTCCGGTAGAGACTTAGATTCTTCTTTGGGTGATACTGCTAAAAGATTATGAATATTTCAAAAAAAAAAAGGTTAAGTAAGAGAATTAAAGTCGATAGATATTAAATTGGAGGTATTTCATAAAAATAAATGAATAATATACTCTTTTTAGAGTTTTAGTCCCTTATTAATTTAAACTAGTAATCTATTCATGCTATGCATGAAAAAATTAGAGAAACTACAATAATCTTTTAAAATAAAAACTTTATTGTATATATACATACACAGACAATGTACTATTTAGTATTTACTAGTGTGTTTCAAAACGTTTGAGAATTGAAATATATTTCTTTTTTTCATTAGTATTTAATTTCACTATAAATTTTTTACTATATTGAATTTGTTAATAATTTTAAATCTATTTAAAAGTCTCACTCAAACTATTTTTCTGTTCACATGCTTTACGTTTGAAAAGACACAATATTAGTGCAATTTCACTATAAATTTCCACTAAACAGGATTCTTTTATAATTTAAATCTATTTAAAAGTTTCACCCAAACTATTTTTCCTTTCACATGCTTTATGTTTAATTTGGAGATACACACAATATTAATGCATTATATTTTTATTGCTAAAAAATTTGTAATATTCATAATGTCACAATATTTGTCTATTGATTGTCTATGAATCAACTTTTTCGTCTATCGATTGTTTATAAATCAACTTTTATGAAGTTTTAATAACACTTATGATCTGCTAATTGCATTGTAATATCTACTCTTTAATTTAACAATAACGATGGAGTTCAAAAATTTGTATTTGACAATATATAATTTGTATTTTAATTAATAAGTAAATTTTTTAATGCGGAATGAGACCAGTCAATTCATAATAACAATATATATATAATAGTTAAATAAATGTTGCAAGTTAAAAGTGGAAGAATTTTGTACAAAGAGGCGTAAGATTTAAGACTGACCTTTTGATTTTTGAATTCCATTTAATAGTGAGGATGGCAACTAGCTAGCTAGCTTGAATGCCCGCAGAATTATATACAATAATAATCTATCATGGGATATAAGGATTTTAAAAATGTTGAAGTGAAACCAATTCCCAAGTAGATAATAAAGCTAGCATAGAGAGAATGAAATCAATGTATCCCATCAAAATTTTCTCTCGAAAATGCTATAGAGTTATATGTGGTGAACAAAGGGAGGAGGACATCTAGAAATAGGGTGGGTCTACCAGTTTGGAGACAAGTAGATAACCATATACTGTAAATCTATGGGTGTCCCCCTTCCTTCCTTTCTAAAAAAAAACATATCACCGCACAAATATGATAACAATACGTTGGGTTTATGGAATAATTCTGGAATGAAATAATATTTTAGATAACTGAAAATTTATATAGCAAGATTGTAGCCTTTAAACATATTACCACAATAAGCAATTAGAGGAGTTATTACTCTGTCTTAAGTCCCAACCAGAATTTAATAGGAGTAGTTACTCTACATAATAGTTCAGATATAATGCAACAAAAATAACCCATCAAAAATATATATATATACACAAGATATTTTTTAACAAGTTAGAAAACATGTCCTACTCTACAGGACCACGCCCAAAACTTTTACATTCAAAATCAATTCAAAATTTTTAATCATAAATGATTAATTGCAGGTACAAAATATATCAATACAAACACACATAATTTTTGGATTAAGTTTCACAATGCAATATGCATGGACCCTGTTCATGGTATACCAATTGCATAATTTAATTTAAATGTTATTGTCGACCAAGGTACAGTGAATCTAGGTCCATGTTAGGCAATTATGCTGTGCATCCGTGTGCACGATACATGGATGCAAAAACGACGTCGTTTTGACTAAAAACGCGCATCCCACTTTAAAAAAGATTCACTTTCGATTCCCAGCAACAGCATTATGTTGTTCATTTATTCTCATTTTTAGTTCATTCATTCTAGATTTTTAGTTATGAAATTATGGATGTGTAGTTATGCAATTCTGGATTTATAATTATGAAGTTATGGATGTGCAATTATGCATGGTGTAATTATGCAATTCTGAATTTATAGTTATAGATGTATAGTTATGCAATTCTGGATGGTATAGTTATGAAGTTATGGATGTGTAGTTATGCAATTCTGGATGTATAGTTATGAAGTTATAGATGTGTAGTTATGCATGCCAATTCTGGATTTATAGTTATGAAGTTATGGATGTATAATTATGCAATTCTGAATGTATAGTTATGAAGTTATGGATGTGTAATTATGCAATTCTGGATATATAGTTATGAAGTTATGATTTTTTTTTTTTAAGTTTGACGTCAAAACGACGTCGTTTTTACATCTGTGTGCACCATACATGGTGCACGGCCTAACGCTACATATAATTTGCCGGAGAATTTTGTGGGTTGTCAAGGTGAATCTAAACGGGCCACTCATTCATGGTTCTGGTATTAGGTATACAAGTGGGTCGAGTTATGGGTTATTTCGCCATATTTAAATTTTAAAAAGTCCAATAAAATTTGTATTAACAAGTCAATCATTATTGTATGCATCATCGACCATAGAAATTGTGTGGACCATATTTTATCTACTGTAAAATAATGTACATTATATTCAAGAAATGTATACTATTTTTTATTCTGAGTGTACATTATATTATATAATGTACATTCAGTACAAAAATAATGTACATTTTTTTTTGAGAAAAAAATAATATACATTTAGTATATTAAAAATGTATTTTTTGTTATGCTCCACATAACATTGTGTGGACCATGATCCACACAATAATTTTTTAGAGTTGATTGAACTCGTAGACTTATAATGCTATTTTTAACTAAATGAAATTATGAGTTACTTAGGCCAAAATTTTAATTATATTTATAGTTGTCAAAACGGGCTCAACCTGTCAGGTTGGGCCCATTTAATCCCTTTTTAGGCTAGTTGGGTTGGAGGTTTCTCTAACCCGGCTCAACTAATTCGTGGCGGGTGGTGAGTTATATGGGTTGGCCTGTGGGTTACAATGCTCTGTCGGGCTGGGGTGTGGGGGGCCCTTAGGGTTGAGATTCAATTTTTTGGAATAATTCTAATAAAAGTTAATAATGTTAGATCCTTACTGAAATAAAAAAATGTCGGTCCTATTATTTCTTAAAATGAATGGTTCATATTATTTTGATTTTAATATTTTTTAATGATTTTTCTTATTTTACCCTCTATTATATTATTTTTTTCCCTTAAATAACCTAAATTAAGGGGATATTCCGTTGACAATTTATTATTTTTAACTTACTCATTATTAATTTATATAAGAAAGGTTTTAGGTTCAAACCTCATCCAATTAGAGTTGACATAATTATTAAACATATACTATGAATATTTTAAAATGTATTAAATATATATATATATATATATATATTATATATATATATATATATAATATAATATAAATTTAACATAAACTTTGGTCAAATATTAGTCCGACTAAATGCATAACATTCAAAGTTAAGCATCAAAGATTATAAATCAAGAACTTTAAAAATCATTTGATTTTTATGCATTAAAAAAATTAGATTAAGTTTTATTTTTTTTTTCATTTAATTAATCTTCTTTTGATTATTTAGATCAGAACAAAACTTAATATTTCAATTATACTTTTGCATTATTGGTATGATTTAGGTCGTTATGGTATTAATGTTTTTGTATGTATTTTTATAATAGTACAATTGTACATTACTTTACAAATATTATACTATTTTTTTATCGAACAAAATTGTTCTTACATCATTGGTAGACCTGCTCGATCTAAGAGCAACCACACCAATGCATAGTATGGGGAGATTTCAGCATTAATTCTTCTCAATGGGGATAATAACTAATGTGGAGTGGGGATATTGTGGAAATAATCTTCCTGCAAAATTGGGGAGAATGGCAGAAAAGAAGAAAGAGAAAGAAAAGGAAAGAGTGGCTGCGCGCACAGCAGCCCGCCCACACGGGCGCGAACGGCGCGCCTGACAGGTTCTATTATTTATTTTTTTTCTTTTGTTTTTTAATTTTGATTTTTTTTAATTTTTTTTTCTCTTCCCCACATTCTCTCTCCTAATCACTCTTACATTATCCCCATATTCTTCCCAACTAATATGGATGCTCTAACTACAAAGTTGTTGATCATAAATACAATTATACCTGGAATCTAAAACGGTAAGACCATTTCCCAAAGAATTGACAATGTTACATCCCATTGGCTCTAATTGAACAAGTTTACACATCAGAATATATCAATGCATGAAACCTTCTAAGGAAATTTGTAAATTATTTTTTACTATATCATTATAACAATATTTATTGTAACTATAATATGCCATTAAACATTATATAGTTACAATATTTATTGTAACTATATATTTTGAATTATTTATTTCATCCTCTATTTACACGAATTGTAACAACTGTCATTGATAAACTCTTAAAACAATTTGTCCCAACAACGAATGTAAATTAAAACAAAATTCATTGATTTCATTATTGTTGATGAAAAGTATGTACGCCACTTTATTACTCTTATTAAATTAAATAAATTAGTAGCTACAACAAAAAATAATACATATGCATTTAATTAATTTAGAATTAGATGTCTATAATGCATTTATTTTAAAAAAGGGAAAATTGTAATTTATGTCCCTCCATAATATGCCAATTATCAATGTCACCTCTGAATTATTAATAGTGTAAATGTTTGTCCATCAATTTTTAAAACGGTACATATATTGCCCCTCTCGTACCATACGGTAGGGGCAATATATGTACCGTTTTGAAAAATGAGGTGCAACATTTACACTATGGGGAGGGCATTATATGTACCATTTGGAAAATTGAGGGCAACATTTACATCACTAATAATTCAAGGGTGATATTTATAATTGACATATTATGGAGGGGCATAAATTAAAATTTTCCCTTTTAAAAAATTATTCATTATAAAAAAAAGAGTTAATTACCAAAATGGTCCCTTGACTATAGTGAAATTACCAATTTGGTCCTTGACTATTTTTTTAACCAATTAAGTCCTTCAACTTTAAAAATTTTAACCAATTTGGTCATCCGTTAGTTTGACCGTTAGTCAACGGTTAACTTGGGACCAAATTGGTAATTTCTCTATAGTCAAGGGACTATTTTGGTAATTAACTTTAGGGGTGGGCAATTCGGTTTAGTTTTCTCGAATCGAACCGTACCGAACCGAACCGAAGTAATATACCGAACAACCGAACGATATTGAATTCTTGTATACCGAACGATTCGATAAAAAATCCGATCCAATCTGAATTGTTCGGTAAAAAATTGAACTGAACCGAATACAGTTTGATTTTTTTAAAAATATAATATAATAATAATAATAATAAATAAATAAATAAATAAATATAAATAAATAAAAAGTAAATCCAAGTCCCTTACTGCTTGCTCTGTCGTTTAGCTCATATTTTCACGGGTATCTCTCGTAAATGTTTTATTTGATTTCTTTATGGTTTGTTATCAAAAGTTCTATATTATGTGTTATGATGTTTACATAGTCCATATCCAAAGTCTAATATAAGAATTCAATATCGTTCGGTTGTTTGGTATATTACTTCGGTTCGGTTCGGTACGGTTCAATTCGAGAAAACTAAACCGAATTGTCCACCCCTAAAGTTAATTACCAAAATGGTCCCTTGACTATAGCAAAAATTACCAATTTGGTCCCAAGTTAACCGTTGACTAACGGTCAAACTAACGGAGGACCAAATTGGTTAAATTTTTTAAAGTTGAGGGACTTAATTGGTTAAAAAATAGTCAAAGACCAAATTGGTAATTTCACTATAGTCAAGGGACCATTTTGGTAATTAACTCTAAAAAAATTAAAAACAGATCTAATTTCATTAGTTATATTATCTTTATTTTCTACAATTCAAAGATTCATTACCTTCAAATTTATTAATTAATTTATTATATTCCATAAACATTTGGCAATCCAGTCAGCAAAAACTTGGAGTTAACCTGTTAAAAATGTTAATTGCTTTTTTTTTTTCTTCGAGTTCAATGGCTTATTTGGGGGTTATTTGAATTCGATAACTTAATTGATGTTTCTCAAATAATTTTAGTAGCTTATTTGTACTTTATCCCAAATATATAAAACTAATAAATAATGTTAAAGGGATATATTAATATGTGGCATCCTTCTTTGGATACTATGGATCTAGCTTTATCAATTCTCTTATAAAATATAAAATAATAAATATGTGATGTCATTAAAAACATTTATTTTAAAATATCAAAAATTTTAGTTGAGCACGGCGAATAATTCAAGTTTTTAATTAGAGTTAGGCTAAAAACTTTTAAATCAAATAACAAAAAAGACCTTATAACTTATAAGTCCAAACTGATAAACTCGATGGCGTGACAGGGTAGCTTTAAAGTAACATCCCTATATATGCTCACTCTTTTTGGGTTGGTACAAGCTTTGTAGTACTTTATCATATTTTTGAGAGGAAATGTTGCAAAGACAACAACCTCTCTGTAATATATCCTTTCCACCTCAACGTAGAGAACTCATCAATCAAAAGAAGAAAATTTAGGTGTCATTTAGAAGAATGTCAATTTGTGCGGATGAACCAAACACCCCTAGCTTTATAGCCTACGTATACATTTTAGTTACTCATTAAACAAACATGACTAATTACTCACACGCCAAGTTTAATAAAAGTTAAACACTATTTAAAATTATAGCCTTATTTCTCGATGTTAAGTTATTTACGTATCTAAACAAAACACTTTAATTTACAGAAAAGTCACAAAGGTGAGCTCCATTACTTCGAGGGATTGTTTCACACTATAGCGGTGAGATTCGATCTCATATTATTGTTTTCAAACTTCATTCATGTGACCAACTGAGCTGCTCATACAGATTTGTTATTTGAATGTGTGTTCCAAGTAAAATTAACCTTGTGGTCATAACCGATAAAGGAGTAAAATGAGGTAATCCAATCTAAGTTGTACATAAATAACCAGTTCAAATTAAAAGATCAATAAACAGGTTAATGGGCAGTTGGTACCGTAAAGTTACAAATTATAATTACGTGACTATACTAAGCAATGGAAAATATAAGTAGCTAAAAGAAAACAAAACTTGAGTTATTTCTCTTTATTTAAAAAAAAAAAAAAACATTACAAAAGTTGATTTGCTATTTCCAGTAAAATCTGTTTAAATTTCACACTTAAAACTTAAAAGACTCTTTGACGTTGGACGCAAGACAAGGTGACCCTTTTTCTTTATCTTTTATTCTTTTTTATTATTTAATAAAGATAAAGACAAACTTAGCACTGAAGATTACTCAGAAATATTTGGAATTTCTGATTTTTAATTACCGCAAACTATATATTGTCTTGTTTCGTCGATACCGCCGACAAAGATTGCCCAATGCCCTTTGCATTTTGTTCCATACCCTACATATTTCATTATTTAAAAAAGCAATTAATTATAAGATATATTTCTTTTCTTGTTATAATGTTAATATAAGTAGCTAATTTTCCCTTTTTGCCGGAGATTAGTCCTCACTTTTATATTAGGCCTTACCAAGTAATAAAATTTAAATTTTTACTTTAATTTTACATTTTTTTTTACTACCGAATAACAATTCCTTTAGTTCCTAATTTTTTCCTTGCAACCAAACGGTTTGTTAGAGTTTAATAGTTATAATTTGCTTTTAGAGTACACTTAGGCTCTGTTTGGCAAACCTACCTGAAAAGCTATAAGCTGGCAATTTATATCCTACACCACGGCGTACATTGCACTATGCGCCCAGATGCAAAACGACGTCGTTTTAATTATTTTTTTTTTGAAATTTCCCGCCCCAGTGAATGGCAGTAGGCTTTTCTTTAAAAAAAAACCCGCTGTTCAAGAATGTACATAATGTTATACTTGAATACACATAATGTTATACATGAATACACATAATGTTATAACAAAATATACATACTCTTTTTAAAAGATAATACACATAATCTAACATAATACATAATAAACATAAACTTTTAACATAATACACATCAACTCTTAACATAATACACACAAATTTTCTGATTCGGATGTACATAATTGTATAAAAATAATGTACATAATTGTATAAAAAATACACATAACTGTATGAACCAATACACATAACGTTGTGAACGAATACACATAACGTTGTGAACGAATACACATAATCTCAGCAACTTCCTACCGCGCCTCCCAACACGACTCCAAAACGACGTCGTTTTGGGAGGCGCGCGGCGCACAGTGCTATGTGCGCCGTGGTGTAGGATATAACGATTGCTATAAGCTAGGAGCTGATAGCTGAAAATGAGCTGAAAGCTGAAAAGCTATAAGCTCGGAGCTGAAAATTGAAGAGCTGTTAAGCTAGCTGTTATGATTGAAAGTGTTTGGTAAAATTAGCTTTTTGGTAAACTGATAAATGTAAAAAGACTAAAAAGGACATCTTCATAAAATTTAAATTAATTTGTTTACATATTAAAATTTAATAGTTTGTCTTCCAAAAAAAAAGTAAACATTTTTTAAAATAAAACTATTAGCATGATCATGATCTAGCATCCCATAATGAAGTAGAAATATTGTCATTGGTTGAAACCATATTGCTAATTTAAAAATAATAATAATAATAATAATAATAATAATAATAATAATAATAATAATAATAATAATAATAATAATAAGCTAAAGATGAAGGGATTGACGTGAAAGTTGGGATAGGGGAAGAGAAAGGGTTTTAATTCATAAGGTTAAAATATGTCATTACTTTAAAATAATAAGGGTAAAGATGGAAAAAAAGTTAGGAAGCTAGTAGCTTATTTTCAAAAGCTACCTAAAGTAGCGTTCCAAAATAAGCTTTTATTTTAAGCTAGGAGCTTATTTTGGGAACATTACCAAACAGAGCTTATAGCTTATTAGTAGCTTAAAATAAGCTATAAGCTCCTAGCTTAGCGTTGCCAAACAGAGCCTTAGTAACAATATAAATGCTATGTTTGGCAAATTTAGCTGGAGAGGTAGCTGAAAGCTAAAAAGGAGCAGAAAGTTGAAAAACTATAAGTTAGGAGCTAAAAACTGAAAAGCGATTAAGCTAGTTGTTGTGCTTGGAAGTGTTTGGTAAAATTAGCTTTTTGATAAGCTGATAAATGTAAAAAGACAAAAAAAGATATCTTCATAAAATTTAAACATATTAAAATTTAACATTTCGTCTTCAAAAAAAAATAACATTTTGAAATAAAACTATTAGCATAATCATGACCTAGCATCCTATAATGAAGTAGTAATATTGTTGCAAATCTCCTTCATCTAATAATAATAATAATAATAATAATAATAATAATAATAATAATAATAATAATAATAATAATAATAATAATAATAATAATAATAATAATAATAATAATAATAATAATAATAATAATAATAATAATAATTGTGGTGAAACTTGCGGATAAAGGAGAAGAGAAAATGGTTTTAATTGAGAGGTAAATGATGTCATTTCTTTAAAATAATAAGGACAAAATTGAAAAAAAAAAAAGAAGAAGAAGTTAAGAAGCTAGTAGCTTATTTTGAAACGCTATCTAAAGTAATGTTCCAAAATAAGCTCTTATTTTAAGCTACGAGTTTATTTTGATTAACATTACCAAACGTAGCTTATAGCTTATTAGTAGTTTAAAATAAGCTATAAGCTCCTAAACAAGCTCTGCCAAACAGACTCAAAATACACAAAATACACCCAACAATAATATAAAATGCACCTAACGATATCATTAGTTGCATGCACTGAGTATGAAAATTATTCAACTCAAAGTTCACCTTTTAAAATTTATGATATTTTTTTAAAAAATTTGGTTTAGGGGTTCGCTTTTATGTATTTAAGAGTTTAGTTTTAGATTTAGTTTTCTAGATTTATCAATAGATATACTATGTAGTTTAATGGAGTTTAGGTGACGAGGGAAACCTACGAGGGTGTGTATTGATGAGTAAACTCCGCGTTATGATCTTAGTTGACAAATGACCACATAGAGGTAAATTACAATTGGTTGCTCAATATTGATCGGCTCAAACCAAGAAGGCCAATTAGATCATTCTCGTTGAGAGTTAAACTTATAATTAATCCAGTTAACAAATTGACCAACTTAGATGGATTTACCCTATACTATACATGTAAAGAGTTTAAATTAAGAATTTAAGAGAGCGTTTAAATTATTAGGAAAATTTTATGAATTTTATTAAAGTCTATGAAAATCTATACGTCAAACATACTTTTACTGACTTTTGAATACTTTTTCGTTGAGTTTCTACAATATTCTTACCCCAAAGACTGAATCCCCAGCCCTAAGGGCCCCCCACCTCCGACCCGACAGAGCTTGTGGGAGGATGTAAATTGTTGGTTTTTGGGTTTTCGGGCCCAAGGAGGTCCAACACAACCTTGGTCGGTGGATTCACCTTTCACATGATGTTTATAGAAAAATAAGTAGAAAAATATAACTCAATGCTTTTGTACGTGGAAACCGAAAGGTGAAAACCACGGGCCTTTTTGGGCGGTGACAAGCCTAATTCCACTATGTATTTTGTAGGTGTCTTTGTACATACTTGTAGGGCTATTCTCTACACAAAGTGTTGTGTTTCTAATAATATAGCAATAATAATATAAGAAGAGTGATGGAATGGTGTGGAAGAGTCCTTCCATTTGTATGGATGAGTGGTGGAGCCTTCTTGGTATGTTGTGGAATGAGGCCTTCTTGGGAGAGTAGTTGTGGGAGAGTGATAGTAGTCTTCAAGTGTGTAGGAAGAGTGCTTGGGAGAGTCCTCCTATGTGTGTATGAGTGAGTGGATCCCCCCCCCCCCCCTTTCTTCTTGTCTTCTCCTCTTTTTATAGCTAGCCCATCCCCAAAAGTGTCCGTTGGACCATTTAGTAGGGTAGTTAATAGGTATTAACTTGGTTATTAGTGGGGTAATAAGTGGGAGACTTAATAGGTAGCCTTTATTTGGGGGTTATGGATGAGGTAGATAAATAGGACTTTTAAGGGTAGATAATTAGGAATAACGGCTAGTTAGTCCAACCCTCTACCCGTGCCGACCTCCGGGTCGAGCCGACTCCCGGGCCAACCGACTCCTCGGTTTGGCTCGTATCTCTTTTGGGCTTGCTCCATTTTCTTCTTGGGCTTCCCTTCTTTGTCTGGGCTTTATCTCTTTTCTTCTTGGGCCCCGAGCCCACGGGGTTCACACCCCATCATAAATCACGGTGACTCAATGGGTTAGTAGGCAGGGCCAAATGCCGGTGCGCACAAGGAATCTGCCCACTTTGGACATAATTCCCACACTGCCGCCGCCGAGGTTCGAACCTTGGTTTCTACAATATTCTAAAAATAGTACTCCGTATCATAGCTATTTATTAAGACGTGTAGTATTTCATTGTTGGTGCCTTGGTGAGAAATGATTTAATTGGTGATTTTAATTCATCGGTCTTGATTGATTTAGAGATTTTGAAATTTATTTTAGAATTGTAATCTTAATAATTGAATATTTTACTTCATAATTTCTTTTAAAAAAACGTAAATGTACTTTTTTTCTTTTTATACAAATAAAATTAATATATAAAAAATATATTATTACCCAACTCTAATTGAGATCTTTTAAATGACATTGATATTAATTTTTTTTTTTATATTTTTAAGTAACCTAAATTTACACTGACAATGATTTAATATAATTATAGCTTAATTAAAAAAAAAAAACAAAAAAAAACCAATATTTCTATTTTTTTAAATAAAAATATCATTTAAAATTTTTAATGATATATTTTTATACTATTAATTTTATTTTTTAAAAAAGTAATAAAAATGAATTTAGAGAGAAAATATTAATTTGTTAAAAATTCATAAGATGTTTTTATCTTAACTAGCACGAATACCAAAGTCCAAATTGAATACTATTTTACTTTTTTTAATTTGTTTAGAAGTTTAAATCAAATAGTATTAGGACTTGTAAAAATTTGAATAGAATAATTCCAAAATTGTAAAGAAGTTTCTAAAAGTTTGGATCCCATACAACTTAGAATTCGGCAACCCTAACAAAGCTACATTGGTTTTGGCCCCAAAGCTTAATAAAGACGCTATTTATTGTTTCCTTTCATCTTCAAGAACCCAACCCAAAACTCTGAATAATTGAATATTTTACTTCATAATTTCTTTTAAAAAAACTTAAATGTACTTTTTTTCTTTTTATACAAATAAAATTAATATATAAAAAATATATTATTACCCAACTCTAATTGAGATCTTTTAAATGACATTGATATTAATTTTTTTTTATATTTTTAAGTAACCTAAATTTACACTGACAGTGATTTAATATAATTATAGCTTAATTAAAAAAAAACAAAAAAAAAACAATATTTCTATTTTTTAAATAAAAATATCATTTAAAATTTTTAATGATATATTTTTATACTATTAATTTTATTTTTTAAAAAAGTAATAAAAATGAATTTAGAGAGAAAATATTAATTTGTTAAAAATTCATAAGATGTTTTTATCTTAACTAGCACGAATACCAAAGTCCAAATTGAATACTATTTTACTTTTTTTAATTTGTTTAGAAGTTTAAATCAAATAGTATTAGGACTTGTAAAAATTTGAATAGAATAATTCCAAAATTGTAAAGAAGTTTCTAAAAGTTTGGATCCCATACAACTTAGAATTCGGCAACCCTAACAAAGCTACATTGGTTTTGGCCCCAAAGCTTAATAAAGACGCTATTTATTGTTTCCTTTCATCTTCAAGAACCCAACCCAAAACTCTGAATAATTGAATATTTTACTTCATAATTTCTTTTAAAAAAACTTAAATGTACTTTTTTTCTTTTTATACAAATAAAATTAATATATAAAAAATATATTATTACCCAACTCTAATTGAGATCTTTTAAATGACATTGATATTAATTTTTTTTTTATATTTTTAAGTAACCTAAATTTACACTGACAGTGATTTAATATAATTATAGCTTAATTAAAAAAAAACAAAAAAAAAAAACCAATATTTCTATTTTTTTAAATAAAAATATCATTTAAAATTTTTAATGATATATTTTTATACTATTAATTTTATTTTTTAAAAAAGTAATAAAAATGAATTTAGAGAGAAAATATTAATTTGTTAAAAATTCATAAGATGTTTTATCTTAACTAGCACGAATACCAAAGTCCAAATTGAATACTATTTTACTTTTTTTAATTTGTTTAGAAGTTTAAATCAAATAGTATTAGGACTTGTAAAAATTTGAATAGAATAATTCCAAAATTGTAAAGAAGTTTCTAAAAGTTTGGATCCCATACAACTTAGAATTCGGCAACCCTAACAAAGCTACATTGGTTTTGGCCCCAAAGCTTAATAAAGACGCTATTTATTGTTTCCTTTCATCTTCAAGAACCCAACCCAAAACTCTGAAATATAATAATCTGCAATATAATTCTGCTCCGATCACTTGCTTTTCTCTGTTTTCTTGCAATGGAGCTGATTCCCGGTCTTCCCAACGACTTAGCTTTTGAATGTCTTATTCGGATTTCGTTTGATCAGTTTCCCAAGGCTTCATCTGTATGTAGAGCATGGAAAGCTGTGATTAAGCAGCCGGAGTTCCTCCGGCGCCGGAAAGCTTCTGGTCTAACCCGACCTGTCATTGCCATCTGTCAGTCAAGGTTTAGTTTAAGCAGATTGGATACAGTGGGTTTCCGGCTCACGCTATTCGACCCGGTGAAAAGGCGTTGGCATGATTTTCCGCCGATACCGGAGGTGGTGGAAAGGATGCCGGTGTTATGTAGCGTGGTCGGTATTGGGGCGGAGCTGGCGGTGATAGGGGGGTGCGATCCGGTGACACGGCGGTATCTGAATTCAGTTTTCATCTACAACTTCTTCTCCGCCACGTGGAGGCGCGGCGCCGATATGCCAGGCGAGGACCGCCTGTTCTTCGGATGTGCGGCGTCGGAGGATGGCGGGACAGTGGTGGTCGCCGGCGGACGGAGCTCGACCACTACCTTAGCGCTGAAATCAACGTTGGCGTACGACGTGGCAAGGGACACGTGGACGACGTTGTCGGACATGTCAATCGGGCGATACGTGTGCACGTGCGTGTTCCAATGTGGTGAGTTCCACGTCGACAGTTGTTATACCACTGAAACACTCGACTTTGTCACCCGACAATGGCACGTAAGCGACCGTGACATATGGTTGCAGGCTAACGACGTGGAGATTGACAGGGTAATATACAAAATCAGGAAAAGATGTGACGTGGTTGCATTAGAGGACGACACATGGGTGTTCGTCACGCGCGTCCCCGACTCTACATCCGACGTGACATATGTGACAGGGTGGCAGGGGAATATGATGGTGATAAATACAAAAGGTGGTGAAATTCATAGTGCTTATGTGCTAGAATTGAAGAGTAAAAAATGGACGAAAGTAAAAATCCCACGTAAGTATCGCGGTTATGTTCATTTTGGTTATTATTGTCATATACACATCTAAAAGGAACAATTTTATTTTGTCCTTAAATTAGCTTGATAAGCACTCTTCTTCTTCTACTACTTTTTATTTATTTATTTTTTAATATATTCATCTTAGATGATTGAGATTCAATATATGTTTTATTTATTTATTTTTTAATATATTCATCTTAGATGATTGAGATTCAATATATGTTTCACGATGTGTTATATTTCGTAGCAATAGATAGAGAAAATATAGAACATATACTACCTTGTAATCCAAAAGTAAAAATATGATGCATTTCAATTGTTTTAAGTTTCTATTAGAGATTTGTACAAAACAAAATGTGACATTGAAAGTTATGCATTACACGTGGCAAAAATAATTCTTGAGAATTAATTGTTGAAATTACCCAATAGTTGTTTGAATTGACTAAAGCGAAATAAGTAAAGTTAAGTAAGTCAAGTACTATATAATGCGATGACTTGTTACTATTAAAGTTGATATATAGATATTAAATTGGAGGTATTTCATAAAAATAAATAAATAATATACTTTTTAAAGTTTTAGTTCCTTATTAATTTTTTTTTAAAACTCATAATCTATTCATGCTATGCATGAAAAAAATTAGAGAAACTAAAATAATCTTTAAAAAAATAAAAACTTTATTGTATATATATTCACACCCACACAAAATGTACTATATATTTAGTATTTTGGGTTTCAAAATGTTTGAGAATTGGAATATATCTTTTTTTTTTTTTTTCATTAGAATTCAATTTCACTATAAATTTATACTAAATAGAATTTGTTAATAATTTTAAATCTATCTAAAAGTCTCACTCAAACTATTTTTTCGTTCATATGATTTATAATTAGAAATAAACACAATATTAGTGCAATTTCACTATAAATTTTCACTAAATAGAATTTGTTAATAATTTTAAATCAATTTAAAAGTCTCACTCAAACTATTTTTCCGTTCACATGCTTTATGTTTGGAAATAGACACAATATTATTAGTGCAATTTCACTATAAATATGCACCAAATAGAATTTGTTTATAATTTTAAATCTATTTAAAAGTCTCACCAAAACTATTTTTCCATTCACATGGTTTATGTTTGGAGATAGTCACAATATTAGTGCAATTTCACTATAAATTTGCACCTGCAAATAGGATTTGTTTATAATTTTAAACCTATTTAAAAGTCTCACCCAAACTATTTATTCGTTCACATGCTTTATGTTTGGAGATAGACACAATATTAATGCATTATATTTTTATTGCTCAAAAAATTTAAATATTTAGAATGTCACAAAATTTGTCTATATATCGATTGTCTATTAATCAACTTTTTTGTCTATCAATTTTATTAAGTGATTTAAAAAAAAAAATCTAATCATAATAGTCTATGATTAAAATATTTAATAATTTTTGAAATGAATTTTGATTAGCACATAATAAAGAGCTAAACAAAGCTCCAACACATGTCCAGCCAACCTGAGAAAGAAACTCCCTCCAACCGTGACAGCGGTAGCTAGCATAGACTCATTCCAAACCTGCTGGGAATAATCACACAAAATATATAAATGCATGCATGCATCATATCCTCATTTTGACCCCCACACTTTTGGACATGAGAGCTTCACATAGTTACATCCACCCTTTTTTGGTATAAATTTGTGGTGCTACAAAACACATCATTTAGTGCTCTCTAGAGGAAGGTCCGGCCTCCATTTGAGAGGGATGTTCAATTTTCAAAGTTTGGTCCAACTCTTAAAATCAACAGGTTGCAAATCAAGGTCCCCCGTTATGGTTCTATAACCATTTTTGACATTATAACATTTCTAGGATCTCCATACCAGTAGCATGAATCCTCATAATTCGGGCGCAATGGTAAACATGCATGTAATACGATCAATGTCACAAGGCAGGAAAATTTCTTAACAGAGATAAGTCCAAGTCTGCTTGGTGGGATCAATTAAACCTGTCATCCTAGTACCCAGGACGGAGCCAAGAGGGGCAGCTGCTCCCCCTCCCCCCCACACCCCACCCCCATGCACCCCATATATAATTTTTGTATGTATATATGTATATATAGTACATGTGTTAGTATTAGTAAAATAAAACTAGGAATAAGGGTCAAATAGGCCACTGAACTGCACACGAAAATGCAATTAGGCCATTGAACTTAAAAAATCTACAATTGGGTCCCTAAACTAACCAATTTCATTCAATTTGTCCATTTTTCAAGTTTCTCAAGTTGCTAACAAGTTACCCTCCACCTAGGATGCATATGTGTCATTGTTTTAAATATAATTTATTTTTAAATTAGTTTTTTAATATTTAATAAATAAAAACTAAAATAATTTATTTTTAAATTAGTTTTTTAATGTTTAATAAATAAAAACTAAAACAATTTTTTTTGAATATAAAATAATTTGTTAAGACGGCTTGGATTTTATTTTCAAAAAAACAAATTATTTTAATTTTTATTTATTAAACATTAAAAAAAACTAATTTAAGATTTTTTTAAAAAAATTAATTTTTTTTTAAATGCCACACATGCATCCTAGGTGGAGGGGTAACTTGTTAGCAACTTGAGAAACCTGAAAAATGGACAAATTGAATGAAATTGGTTAGTTTAGGGACCCAATTGTAGGTTTTTTAAGTTCAGTGGCCTAATTGCATTCTTGTGTGCAGTTCAATGGCCTATTTGACCCTTATTCCAATAAAACTATTAAATGTTAACAAGAGTTGGTTGAACACATGTTGAGTTATGATAAAGGATAGGGGATTGAATCTTGGCATTAACATAGTTTTATACTTGGCTCAATAACAGTTTTTTTAACTCCCTCCCTATGTTTTCAACACAGTTACGTTTTTAATACCTTTTTAATATTTAATACACACACACACACACACACACACACACACATATATATATATATATATGTGTGTGTATATATATATATAACATTCTTTTATATTAATAATGAGATGTGTTTTTTTATTTAAATTATCTCTTTTGTTTTAATGTTTCGCCTTTACTGAAAAAAAATTCAGAATTCGTCCCTACTTCTTCGCCCCCTCAACCGAATTTCTTGCTCCGTCCCTGCTAGTACACAGAGATAATGTGGCATTATGGTCTGAATCATCTTATTTGAATCACCATGTAACCAAGGATCACCCCAAGCCATAGTTTTAGCATCATTCACAATTCTATGTCTTACCCCACTACAAATAAGCTCATGAGCAACCATAATACTACTCCGACAAAAATAGGGACCGGGACGATTGCCTAAAGAGACATCAATAAAAGAGGAGTTAGGAAAATACATTGCTTTATAAACGCCTACAGCCAGTGAATGTGGCTTAGTAAGAAATCTCAACCCTTTGTTTCCCCAACATAGCTAAGTTAAAACCATGCAATCTTTAAAACCCAAAACCCCAAAACTTCTCAGGGATACCCAAAGCAATCCAATGAATACCTCTACCATTTGCCACCACTAGAACCCCACCAAAAACCGGTTCAACTTTATTCTCAATATATGAAAAAACAACACGTATATTCCTTCCTACAAACGCAGTGAAGCCCCGAATACTTACCAAAATTAGCAGATTGAGCAACACCAAGTAAACTTGTTACACAAGATCTTCCTCAGAAGTGTTTTTACTAAAACAAACATGTGACTTATGAAAATTGACAGCTTGGCTAGAAAGGTACTCATAGGTATGTAGGCTTTATATTGCTTTACTTCCTGAGCATTGATTTTAAAGAAAAGTAAATTGTCATCTGCGAAAAATAAGTGTGAGATCACAGGTGCTCATCTTGTTAGTTGTTACCCTAAAACCATGAATAGCTCCTGAATTCTGAACCTGTTGTAACAAAAATAAAGACATTTAGCACAAATGATAAACACATAAGGAGACAAGGGATCCCCTGTCTCAAACCACGTGAAGGGATCCCCTGTCTCAAAAAACATAATATAATTAATTTACTTAAAAAAACTAAACTTAAAATATTAATTGACATGGCATTTTACGTGAAATTCTACGTGGCAGGTGACTTAAAGGTAACATGCTATTATAGGTCAAATATGTTAATTGCACTATTTTAACTAATTTAAGGGTTTAATTGAAGGTTTTTTTTTTTTTTTTTTTTTTTTTTAGTTCAAGAGTCTAATTACACTTTAATATATAGTTAGGGTCTATTTGACCCTTATCCCTTTAATTAATTACCTTTGAATGAGTCAATCCCATCTCACTTTAAAATGAAATCAATTTATTAGTAGGTAAATACAAATAATAATAATAATAATAATAATAATAATAATAATAATAATAATAATAATAATAAATAATAATGAAAAGATAAAATTCGGATAAATATAGTACCACTCTTTTGAACTGACATATAAAAGTGTGATTTCTCAAAGTGTTAAAAAAAAAAAAAAAAAGTGCAGGATAATATCATCATGGAGCTTGATACTCTAACATGTTTGAAGACTTATCTTATGTGGGTTTTATCATCAAGGAGTGTATGATTTTAATTCAAACTATATGTAGTATGTCAGTTCGTCATGTTTTGAGATGGTTAACCTATAATTAATTCAAATTTTAACGAATGACTTAGCCTCTAAGTTTAGTTCGAGCGACCCTAATTGTATTTAAAATTAATGTGTTACTTATTAATCTATTTTTCTTTGTTTTTTTTTTTTTAAAGTAAAATGAAATAAATAAATAATTTCCAAATGGTCAGTCAAAAAGTAAAAAACAAAAAGATACAGATTCCAAATAATTATTATTATGAAAAGGAAGAAAAATGGATTTCGTGTATACAAAACCAAGATTATTCTTAGAAGATATGGATGGAATAAAGTTGGTTATTCTGCAGAGGATTGGATTATATGCTTCTTTCTCACTCACAAAGTCACAAGTCAAAGCTGCTTTCCAAATATTTTATAGATTTTCTTTTACAAGCAAAACCAACAAGCTAAGTAAAAATATGATTAAATTTTTTAAAGGATACAGTGCAATCTTGTGCGCGGCACTGTAAATTATACTCTGTAATAAAATATTTGATATGATTTAAGATGTGAGTGATAATCAAGATAAAATAATGAATGAGTATAGGAATGAATGAAGATGTGGCACATAAATTATTTTCTAATCTATTGTATTTATGTAGTTACATGTATGTTCTTAAATTTTAAAGTTTAAAGTGAGATATATACAAGTGTCAATTGTATTTTTGTGTGGCTAATCAATACATAACAATAGCTTCAAT
>NW_017618758.1:10000-11843 GCF_001879475.1 Ipomoea nil | reverse complement strand
CCGTACCGCAACTTTCCGCAACCTCGGCCACCCGTTCCGCAACTTTCCGCAACCTCGGCACCCCGTACCGCAACTTCCGCAACTTGGGCACCCTCGTACCGCAACTTTCCGCAACTTGGGCACCCTCGTACCGCAACTTTCCGCAACTTGGGCACCCTCCGCAACTTGGGCACCCTCGTACCGCATAATTCCGCAACCTCGGCACCCCCGTTCCGCATAAGTCCGCAACTTGGGCACCCTCGTACCGCATAATTCCGCAACCTCGTTTCCCCGTTCCGCATAAGTCCGCAACTTGGGCACCCTCGTACCGCAACTTTCCGCAACTTGGGCACTCTCGTACCGCAACTTGGGCACTCTCGTACCGCAACTTGGGCACCCTCGTACCGCATAATGCCGCAACCTCGGCACCCTCGTTCCGCATAAGTCCGCAACTTGGGCACCCTCGTACCGCATAAGTCCGCAACCTCGGCACCCTCGTTCCGCATAAGTCCGCAACTTGGGCACCGCATAAGTCCGCAACCTCGGCACCCTCGTACCGCATAATTCCGCAACTAAAGCACCCTCGTACCGCATAAGTCCGCAACCTCGGCACCCTCGTACCGCATAATTCCGCAACTTGGGCACCCTCGTACCGCATAAGTCCGCAACCTCGGCACCCTCGTACCGCATAATTCCGTAACCTCGGCACCCTCGTTCCGCATAAGTCCGCAACTTGGGCACCCTCGTTCCGCACAAGTCCGCAACTTGGGCACCCTCGTACCGCATAATGCCGCAACCTCGGCACCCTCGTTCCGCATAAGTCCGCAACTTGGGCACCCTCGTACCGCATAAGTCCGCAACCTCGGCACCCTCGTACCGCATAATTCCGCAACTTGGGCACCCTCGTACCGCATAAGTCCGCAACCTCGGCACCCTCGTACCGCATAATTCCGCAACTTGGGCACCCTCGTACCGCATAATTCCGTCGTACCGCATAAGTCCGCAACCTCGGCACCCTCGTACCGCATAATTCCGTAACCTCGGCACCCTCGTTCCGCATAAGTCCGCAACTTGGGCACCCTCGTTCCGCACAAGTCCGCAACTTGGGTACACTCGTACCGCATAATTCCGCAACCTCGGCACCCTTGTTCCGCATAAGTCCGCAACTTAGGCACCCTCGTACCGCATGAGTCCGCAACTTAGGCACCCTCGTACCGCATGAGTCCGCAACTTAGGCACCCTCGTACCGCATGAGTCCGCAACTTAGGCACCCTCGTACCGCATGAGTCCGCAACTTAGGCACCCTCGTACCGCATGAGTCCGCAACTTAGGCACCCTCGTACCGCATGAGTCCGCAACTTAGGCACCCTCGTTCCGCATGAGTCCGCAACTTAGGCACACTCGTTCCGCATATGCCCGCAACGTAGGCACACTCGTTCCGCATATGCCCGCAACGTAGGCACACTCGTTCCGCATAAGTCCGCAACTTAGGCACCCTTGTTCCGCACAAGTCCGCAACTTCGGCACACTCGTTCCGCAACTGTCCGCAAGTTAGGCACCCTTGCTCCGCATGAGTCCGCAACTGTCCGCAACTTAGGCACCCTCGTTGCGCAACTTAGGCACACTCGTTCCGCAACTGTCCGCAAGTTAGGCACCCTTGCTCCGCATAAGTCCGCAACTGTCCGCAACTTAGGCACCCTCGTTGCGCAACTTAGGCACCATCGTCCTGCATGAGTCCTCAACTTAGGCACACTCGTTCCGCATATGCCCGCAACGTAGGCACCATCGTTCCGCATAAGTCCGCAACATAGGCACGCTAGTTCCGCACAAGTCCGGCACTTAGGCACGCTCGTTCCGCACAAGT
>NW_017618755.1:10000-11324 GCF_001879475.1 Ipomoea nil | reverse complement strand
CGAGGGTGCCCAAGTTGCGGACTTGCGGAACGAGGGTGCCGAGGTTGCGGACTTATGCGGTACAAGGGTGCCGAGGTTGCGGACTTATGCGGTACGAGGGTGCCGAGGTTGCGGACTTATGCGGTACGAGGGTGCCGAGGTTGCGGACTTATGCGGTACGAGGGTGCCGAGGTTGCGGACTTATGCGGTACGAGGGTGCCGAGGTTGCGGAAAGTTGCGGTACGGGTGTGCCGAGGTTGCGGAAAGTTGCGGTACGGGTGTGCCGAGGTTGCGGAAAGTTGCGGTAGGTTGCGGAAAGTTGCGGTTGCCGAGGTTGCGGAAAGTTGCGGTACGGGGGTGCCGAGGTTGCGGAAAGTTGCGGTACGGGTGGGCCGACGTTGCGGAAAATTGCGGTACGGGTGGGCCGACGTTGCGGAAAATTGCGGTACGGGGTGCCGAGGTTGCGGAAAGTTGCGGTACGGGTGGGCCGAGGTTTGCGGAAAGTTGCGGTACGGGTGGGCCGAGGTTGCGGAAAATTGCGGTACGGGGGTGCCGAGGTTGCGGAAAGTTGCGGTACGAGGGTGCCCGAAGTTGCGGACTTATGCGGTACGAGAGTGCCCAAGTTGCGGAAAATTGCGGTACGGGGGTGCCGAGGTTGCGGACTTATGCGGAACGGGTGTGCCGAGGTTTGCGGAAAGTTGCGGTACGGGTGTGCTGAGGTTGCGGAAAGTTGCGGTACGAGGGTGCCGAGGTTGCGGAAAGTTGCGGTACGAGGGTGCCGAGGTTGCGGAAAGTTGCGGTACGAGGGTGCCCAAGTTGCGGACTTATGCGGAACGGGGGTGCCGAGGTTGCGGACTTATGCGGAACGAGGGTGCCGAGGTTGCGGACTTATGCGGAACGAGGGGCGCCCAAATTGCGCACAGTTGCGGACGGATGCGGAAAATATCACGCAACAGAGGTTTACCCGCCTGCCACCCCAGTACTTTTACGACGGTTCTGTGTTATGCCTTGGCCTATGTCGTTTTACGTCGTTCTCGTGCCAAAATGGCATATACATTTGTTTTAGAGCTTATTGTACTATTTAATTAGTGAGGCAAACGATATGCCATATATTCCTCTCACATTCCCAACAATCCCAAGTACTTGGCTAAGTCAGACAAGGAACTTTGCGGACAGCTGGGCATAAATTTGGACATCGTCGTTTTCAATGAAATAATCATCCAAACGCTTTGAAATTTACCAAGCATTGTTAAAATGCTCTAAACTAAAGGACCATGCAATAACATTTGAAAAAAAAATGCACGGAACCACCCGAAATGACCGTGTGATTTACGGGACAAACCGT
>NW_017618754.1:0-10228 GCF_001879475.1 Ipomoea nil | reverse complement strand
CAAAGGGCCATAGTCTGACCGGCTCAAAACTTCCCCCGCCTTGTGCCCTAATAACAAAAGACCACAAGGAAGTAAACCAACCTTAGTTTACCCTAGCAGACCGCGCTCAAACCAAGGGGCGAAAGGATTTGAACTCACGACCTTGTGGTTATATAGCGTGAATCTCTTGCCATCTTGGCCTGGTTACCCCCGCCAATGATATGATATTTGATTTTAAAAAATGTGATCTCTTTATTTATTTATTTGTCGCAAATCTCGTTTGGTTCTTTTATTTCATTGTATGTGAGGTGTGGAGAAAAAGGACGAAGAGAGGGGGAAAAGAGATTGGGTGGTGGTGGTACCTACGAGAGAGCGAAGATGTGCACAACAGATAGGCGTGGGCTGCCCGGCGCGCATTGACAAGGAAGAAGGAGAAAGCGACGTGGGGCTGCGGGTGGAATGAGTTGAGTCGAAGATAAGTACAGAGAGAGTGGCGCACTGGGCGCATAATAAGTGAGGCGAAACAAGCGGTGGCGAGGCAGGAGAACCCAAGGAGGCGGTCCATCAGGCAGCCAACTGACGGGGCAGAGTTGAAGCAGCCGAGCCGGCCCAAAAAAACAGGAGGGTGGCCGGGCGACCAGGCCGTGCTGAGTGTTGAGTGAAATGGTGAGACAAGAAGGGGGGCGAGGGGGGGAGGTGCGCGGTGAGGAGGGGATAGAGCGGAGAAAAGAGGGCATAAACCCGGAGAGCAAAGGAAAAAGAAGAGAAGGAAAAGGAAGGGGAGAAAGGGTCGGTGCGGGGAAAACTGCCAAGGGACGGGGCAGCAACAGCCTGAGGGAACGGGGGGGGAGACCGCGGAAAACCAGGGGGGGGAGGCGCTGCAAGGTCAGCGGCAGCGTGAGTGCCGCGAGAAGGATGGGCCGGCGGAGGAGGCCGAGGGGGGGGAAGAGAAAGGACAAAAGTGGTGCCAGACCCAGAGAGAGTTGCGGGGCGGGGGCGTGGGGTGCGGGCAAGGATTGTGCCAGGAAAGGAAAAGCGTGGAAGAGAGTCCGCGAAAGCCGTGGAAGCGCAGTCGATGGCCGGGGGGGACCAGGGGGCACGGAGCGGAGACGCCACGCATAGGGCGCAGACGAGGGTACTAGCCAGGACTGGGGGGGGGGGGGGGCGAGGGGAAAAGAGGAGGCACGGGAAACGGAGGGGAGGCGGGGGACGGAAAGGGGTAGGAGAGGGAGGGGGGGAGGCGCCGGCTGAAGCAGATGAGGACGCGCGCCGAGTAGAATAAATGAGTGGGAGTAACAATAAAGGGTGTGAAAAGGAGAATGGCTGCGGAAAGGGGAACACCAGCCGAAAGAAGAAATGAGAAAGAGCGAACGAGAAACGAAAAGGCATCAAGAGGGGGGTAGGGTGTGGGGAGCCCCGTGAAGGGGGGTGGCACCTGCTGGAGAGACGGGACAGAGCCAGCACGAGCGACGTGCAGGACGGCGTGAGCGCAGGCAAAGAGGAATAATGCCCAGGGGAAGGACATAACACCAGAGAGCAGGTGCAAGAGAAAAGGAGGGCAGGGCGGATGAGGCCAGGAGAAGCAAGTGGGAGGGTAGGAGTGCGGAGGGGGGAGAAGTGGCCCGAGGAAAGAGCAAACGAGTAGCGAGCAGGTGGCATGGGCATGGAGGAGACGAGCACGAGAGAGACGGCCGTTGACTGGGCCGATGGAAGTACGGAAGAGAGTGGAAGAGTCGAAGATCGGAGCGCGACGAGGGGGGCCAGGAGAGAAGGCGAGAGGACAGGACAGAAGGGGGAAGAAGATGAAACCCTCGGAGAGAGCGGTAGGCAAAGGCCAACGGCGCCGTTGCAATGACAGACGCGGGGCGTGGAAGACGACAACATACGGAACGATATGCGAAGCGAAAGAGAGGACCAACTGAGAAAGCAGAGGCGGAATAGAGGGAAAAAGAAAGAGAAGAAAGAGAGGGCGAAAGCAAGGCAGGGCGGCAGCGGGGAGAGGGGAGCCGTGGGGGAGGACGTGGGCCCACGAAGGCAAGAGCACCCCCGGCCGGTAGAGAAGGGGGCCGCAAGCGGGAAGGAGGTGAAAACGGGGGCAAAAAGGCGAAACGGGCAAGGGCAGCGTGCGTCCGGCAAGCCGGCCCAGGCACGAGTAGAGCGTGGATGCCCGCGGGGCAGAACGAGGGGCATGAAGGGGGGCAGGACGCCAGGGCAAAACGCCCCAGGCACCCAGCGGGAGCGGCACAACGGGGGAGCGAACCGGGGGATGGGCCCAGGAGACGGCGGAGGACGGAAACAGGGAAACAGGGGGCACCTCGGCCAAGCATCGGGCCAAGGCTAAGCACGGAGAGGCCAACGGTACCCAAGGCGGGGCTGCCCACCTGAAATGGCCCAAAATGACCGAAGGGGAAAGGGGGGAGGGCGCCGCAGGGGCAAGGAGGGGGGCGGCGACGGCGGAAACGAACCCACACCCACTCCCCAGCGCGCATAGGAGAGAGCCGGGGGGGGGCGATGGGGGCGCCATGACTAGAGGGGGCCGGGGCAAGGGAGGGCGCAGCAGTCATGAAGGAGGGCAAGCCCGGGACTGGCAAAGCCGCGTCTGACGGCCAGCGAGCTGGAGAGGCCCTGGCCGCTAGGAGAGGAGGCCGAGGAGCGAGCCCGACAGAACCAGCGGAAAGGGGCGGTGGGCCGGACATGCCGAATGTAAAAAAGCGGAGGAGAGCAAGAGGCGGCCACGCAAGGCCTCCACCCAGGTACGGTTGGAGGGGCCCCAACTAAAGCAGCGGAAAGAGAGCGCAATGGGTGCGGTGGACAACGGCGGGCGGTCCAGCAGGGGAGGGGTGAGGCGGACGAACGCAGCCAAGGGAGAGCCGCCGAAAGGGGAAAAGAAGGCAGGCCAGAAACCAGAAGTCGAAAGATGGGGAGCACGAGCACTCACTAAGATGACTCCGCAAGCGGGAAGCGGGAGAGGCGGAGAAAATGAAGGCGGGGGCGACGGAAGTAAGCAGGGGAGGGGGGGAAGGGCCAAGGAAGGAGCAGACGGGGAGAACGAGCGACGACCACTCAGCGAGAACGAGGGCCCAGGAGACAGGTCGCCCGGAAGGCCCGGCAAGAAAATCCAGTGGAGAGGGCGGCCCAAAGCGGGGCCGGAAGGGAGAGGGCGTGGATTAACTACTGGCATGGGCTGCAAGGGTCGCCAGGGGGACGCTGGCGCCAAACGGTAGCCGGGCGGAGGAAAGCGCGATACATGCGGAATACCAGGGGGCAAGAAAATGCACGCCGGAGGCGCGGGGATCGGGGGGCGTGAACAACGTAGAGATTCTCGCAGCGGCACCGCGTGTGGTGCAGGCAGGTGGGGGCAGCACGAGGCGGAAGGGAGAAGCAGTAGCTGGGAGCGGCTGAGGAAGAGGGGTGCCCTGGTAAAAAGAAAGCCCATGCGGTGAAAGGTGCCAGCCTAAGAGGAGGAAGCAGCAAGCGGGGGGGCGAACGTCCGCTAAACCGGGGAATAAGGCGGGGAGTTAGGTCCGTAGGGCGGCCAACAAGGGCGGAAGGAGGAAGGATGTCAGGTCGGCCATAGCAGCGACGACGGGCGAGCGGCGGTCGGGCGCGGACAGAGCAGCAGCCACCGGGTGAAAAGGGAGCCAGGCGGGGAGGGAACCCGCAAAAGCAAAGCCGAGCCGCAGCGGGCGCAGCCAAGGGGTGGGCTGGGGAGTGGCGGGGCTAACCGCACCGGGGAAGCGAGAAAAAGAAAAAGGAAAGAAAAAGAGGCAAGCGGCTAAGAATCGTGTGCGGAGGACAAAGTGCCGGCCCCCACACGACGCAAGGCCGCAATGCCGGACAGCGGGCGACACCAAGCAGGGCCCTGCAGAGGCGGACGAAGCGGCAAGGTCGGGGGCGAGCGGCCGGCGCGAAAAAGGAGGGGCAGGAGTCAGGGGGCGGGAAAAAAAAAATACCTATCTACACGCTGCCAACTCAACACACTACCCTACCCCTCCTCCCCCTCCTACCACCCTATCCCACCATTAACCCTCCCCCCACTACCCACACCCACCTCCCCTATCCAATACCCTACTCACCCCCACCCAGCTCCCATACCCCTCCCTCAACGGCCACCAAGGCCTACGATCCGCGAAGCGGCACAGTCAACCCAAGGAGTGGAAAACGCGTGGAAGGTCGAGGACAGGCGCGCGAACAACAAATGCCCGGTGGAGTAGAAAGATAAAGCAATTGCCGCGGACCTCGGAGACCATCGTAAAGGTGGGATGGGCGGATAAGAGAGGGGTAACGGCGCCGGCAAGTGAGACCAGAAGGTCGGAGAACCGCGCGGGACAACAAACCAGCACACGGCCCCAAGAAAGCGTATCGAAGAGCAGGGTAAGACCCGGGCTGGTAGCGCCAATCTGGAGACGGCGGGCACACGCGGCGCGGGCGCGCGACGAGCCACACCTTGGGCGAGAGATCACTATGTCGCACCCAAGTAGCCTGACTAGGAGCACCGACGCCACAAGGTGCCAGGGACGCCGGCGCGGCATAACAAAGACGCGGGGGGGGCGCAGCATAAGATAGGAAAGGGGGTGGGACAGGCGCACCAACGAAGCACAGTGCGCGACTAGGTAAAACGGGGGCAAAGCTAAGACCAATGATCAACCACGGCGCAGGGAGGCCGAAAGACCGCATGCACGCAAAGAGGAACTGCGGGCAGGGTCGCCGGTCGAGAAAGGCCCGCCAACGGCACAGAGAACACCCAAAAATGTCGAAGGGGCCGGCAGGAGGCGGAAAGTCCGGCGGGCACAGCGGCGGGGCGGCCAGTGTCTAACGGGGGGGATAACCGGAGCGCAATAGCCAACGGATGGGAACAATGGTGAGCCATGGAGTGGCACTCACAGCCAAGCGCATGCTATGAGAGCTATATAGCGATAACGTAGCCGGGAACTACGGCGCGGTACGGGAGGCCAGTCCCGATGAGCAACGCACAAAACCCGCCACGATCCAACAGCAGGGCGGGCGCGACGAACATAACAGGGGAGGAGAAGGGATGACGGGCGAAGGGCGAAGAGCACGGTCTCGGGAGGAAGCAGAGCCGCCACCGGCGCCAGCCCTCCGAGGGCTGAGCGCAGAGCTCGAGACCGCAGCGACGGCCCCGGGAAACCTGGGAGGCGGGTACAACCACCCAACACGCCGGCAGGCGGCCCGACGATGGCCCAAACCAACGGAGGACCCGCACAGGAAGTCGCCACGCCCGGGCGGGGAAAGCGCAGCGCCCGGAACCGGCGAAAAAATGGCACGACAACTAGCAGGGGCCCAAGCAAAAGCCCGCGAAGAACTGTCGGCATGGGTGAATCGGGCGGGGAAGAGCACAGGCCAGAGGCAGGGAAAGGCCAGCCTTGCGGCGGCGGGCCAGGGGACTGCAGGGCAGGGGAGTAAAGGCAGCGGCAAGGATGGGGAATAGGCCACAGCGGGAGAGGCGGCCCAAGGCGCGCAGCCAGGGCACCGAAAACCAGCGGACCACCAAAGGAATGCACAAAGAAGGCGGGCGGAAAAATCGGGCGGGCCGGGGAAGGGACGGCCGCACAGTACACCGAAAGCAGACAACAAGCCCCCAGGGCCCACGCGCACGCGGAGGGCCGGAGCGCCGGGGCAGGCGGAGGCCCAAAGCTACGCTTGAGGGCGCAGCGGGGGAGGAAGGGGCGGAACGGTCCCGAGTGCAGGGGCGACGAGAACAGGGGCCGCAGAGGGGACCCGCACGGGCAGCAGAGGCCCCCTGTGCGCACCCGGAGAGGGCGGGCAATTGCCGGAATGCCGGGTGGGGGGGGGGGGGGGGGGGGGGGGGGGGGGGGGGGGGGGGAGGCCGCCGGGGTAAGCCGCAAAGCAGCGGGGGGCGGCACCCGCGCGAGGGCCAGAGCCAGTAAATTAGGGGGCGGCATGAGAGACCGGGGAAAAGAGGGGCAGCACAAGGAGCCAGAACGGGAGGGGGCGACGCGGGCGGCCGGGCGGGGGGGAGGCAAGGGAAGGGGCCGGCGCGGGGAGCGGGGGGTGAGGGATGGAGGGGAACGGGAACACGGGCGGAGGCATCGGTGGCAGTGGGGGACGGGGGGGCAGAGGGGGAGGGGGGAATGGGACAAAAGGGCCAAATGAGGGCAGGGGCGAGAATAGAGCCGGGCCCGGGGGGGAGAGCGGCATTCATGAGGCGGGGGGGGGCGCGCCACAGCGAGACGGAGGAGGGCAGCCAAGCACCTGGTAAACAAAGCGACGCGCCGGGGCGGGGGGACGGGCCGGCCGCGACCAACAGGGGGCGAAAGGCGGGGACAGACGCAGCGAGAGGCCGGCCGGCCGGGAAACAAGGGTGGAAGGGCACCGAAGGCAGGAAAGGCCGGGCGGGGCGGGCCCGAAGCGGAGACAACACACGGGGGGTAAGGCATGCCCAGGAGGAGAACGGGCAGGAACGCCGGGGCAGAAGGGCGACCATGAAGGGGCGCGCCCCAAGCAGAGGGGGAGGCAAAAAGGTAGGCGAGCGGAAGCCGAAGAGGGGCAGGGCGGATAAGATGGAGGCGCACGGAGCACTCAGACAGAGGAGCGTGCAGCCGCCAGAAAACAAAGGGAAAGGCCAGCGGAGCAGAGCGAAGGAGGGAGGATGTAGCATCCGGGCGGGCTGGCGAGAGCCCGCAAGCTCCGGCAGGGGGCGGCACGCGTGGCGGAGGCAACGGCGCAGACGGGGGGGGCCCGGAGCAAGCAGAGGGGGGGCACCAGGGGTGCGAGAGGAACAAGTGGAAGCCGGCTGGGGTGGGGGGGTGGCATAGAGGGAAGTACACAAGGGCGCGCCAGAGGGGGCGCAAGTGGCGGGCAGGGCAGAAGCGGCAGTCGGAGCGAACAGAGGCGCGGCAGGGCCGTGCAAGCAGGAGCGGCAGGAGTGGGTACGGCCCAGAACGCCGGCAACTGAGCGAACCAGTGGAGCGAGCACGAAGATCCGAGACGGCGCGGGGACGGGCCGAGTGGAAGACGGAGAGTCGAGGAAACGGAAGACTGAGCGCGACCGAGTCCGGGGCCAGCGAGAGAAGGCGGTAGGAGGAAGGACAGAGAGGGGGAAGAGTAGAAACTCGGCGGCAGAGAGCTGGAGGCAAGGCAACTGGCGCGGCCAAGGACATGACGCGGGGCAGAGGGAATGGACGACCAACAGACTGAACGAAAGGGAAGTGAAAAGAGATAGGACCAACGAGAAAGAGATGCTGAATAAGAGGGAAAAAGGAAAAGAGAAGAAAGAGATGGCGGAAATGCAAGGCCAGGCGGAGCGGGGAGAGGGGCAGCCGGGGGCGGGAGGACGGGGGCCCACGAAGGCCAGCACAGAGAGCCAGGCCGGAAGGACGGCAAGCATATGGAAGGGAATGGGGAGGGGGACAGAGGGGCCGGAGGGCCGTGGCGCAGGTCGGAAGGTCAATGGCGAAAAAAAAAAAAAATAACGCGGGACGTGGCTGCGGGGGACGAGGGGCAATGCCGAGGGGAAAAGAGGGAGTAGGCGAGGGGCAGCGGGCCGGTGAGGGGGGGGAGGAGGGGCAGGAAAAAAGGGACGAAGAGTATGTAAGTATTGTGTGTTTGGTGACTGAGTGGGTGTGTGTACTGTGCTGTTGTATCTCTGCGTGCGGTCCTGTCTAGTTCATCGTGTTCTATGTTATATCTGTGTATGTATCTCTGTGCGTGTGTCTGGTGCTCTGCCTGTATGTGTGCGTATGTGTGTGTGATATGGTTTGTAGGACAGATGTTATATGGGGTTTTTTTTTGTATCTGGAGGGGGCGGCGGGGAAGGGCGGCACAAGGGGCCAGGGGCGTGTGGCGACCGGGGGCCGGAACCCATGAATCGGGGAGTACATAGCGGGCGAGAGGAGGAGGAGAGGAGGGGAGGGGGAAAGAAAACCTACCAAACAGGGGGACGCAGGGCAAGCGCTACATGCCTGCAACTGGACCGGGGCGCAGAGCACAAGGGAGAGAAGGGGCAAGGGGGAGCAGGAGAGGGGGGAAGAAACAACCGCCCGGCGACAGCCGTAGCACGGCCAACGCGCAGGGGGGCGAAAGGCGAGCAGAACAAGAGGACGCGGAAGCGGGGAAGGGGAAGGGGGGCGAACCCAAAAAAGGCGGAGCCGCGACGCGAAGGGAAACAGGAGCGAGCCAGACCCAGGGGGGCCGGCGAGCGGAAGGGACGCGGCGCGAGAGGGCCACGGGGTCAACAGCAGGACACGCGAAGAGGAGATCCCGGGGAAAAAGAAACTGAAGGGGGAGAGGCGGAGCCAGAAGACACTACAACAGGCGCAGAGGAACCGAACAACTGGGCGGCACAGGGGGCGGTTCCCCAGGAAGAGGCGCTAACAAACGAGCCAATGCGGGCGGCTAGCCAGAGCAGCGGGACGGGGGGAACAAGAGGGAGGAAACGCCGGGACAACAGGAGGGACATTCGGGCCAGCGAACAGGGGAGGAGGAGGACAAGACGGCGACAGGCAAGCAAAGAAGAGGCGGGACCAGCGACACGCACGTAGTAGCTAATCAGGCCGATGCGCTAGACAGCACAATAACACGCATCGAACCCAAGACGATAGACGACGGTATACAACGAGGGAAGGCAAGACGAAGAAGACCAGAAGAGAGGCCGAGCGCACCGCAACGCACAAGGGGCCAGACGAGCGACCAACAGGGAGCGGGCCACCACAGAGGAGTAGAAACGCGGACCAGGGAAAGCGGGAGGGGAACACGGCAGCCAGCGGAGCCGGAGCGAGAGAAAGGAGGAAACCGGCAACGCGGGCGGGGCAACGGGGCACGAACAAAGGATAGGCAAGGGCCAGGCCACAGGGGCGGACGAGCAGGGAACACCGGGGGGACAGAGAGAAGGGGCACCCAGAGGAGCACACCAGAGAGGGGGAGAGCGGCCAACGGCAACCGAAGGGCGGGCAACAGAGAAACCAACCAGGGGACCGCAGCAGACACGGCAGCGAGGGCCGGGGACGCGGCCGCGGGAGACGAACGAGCAACCGGACGGGCGGCCGGCAAGACCAAGAGAGCAGAGGGGCCACCAAGAAAAACCGCAAAGCCGCGAGGAGACGGGCGGGCAGCGGAGCCCAGCCCAGGCCGAAGCCGAAAAAGCAGGCACCGCAACAGAGGAGAGGGCGAAGAAAAAAGACCAAAAGGCAAAGGGCCGGGAACGGACCGCAGAACACGGGGAGCAGGGCCCAAGGCGCAGGAGGCGGGGAGGGCAGAGGGCGGACAGACCCGAGGCACAGCCAAAAGAGAAAGCCGGGCGAGGGAAGGAAGAGACGGCAGAGCCCCAGCAAGACGGCGAGACGGCGGGGGGAGCGGCAGAGGAACCACAGAGGCAGAAACGGGGCGAGGCACAGGCACCGAGAGCCAACGGCGGGCAGGCACCAGACCGGCACGGCGCAAGAGAGCGCGCAGGGAGCGCGGCGGAGAAAGAAACAAACCAGCACCACGAGAGACCGGCGCAAGGCCCAGAAAAAAAAGACGGAGCACCCAGGGCACGAAGCGGGAACGCCGAGGCGAAGGCAGGCAGAAGCCGAGGAACACGCGAAGCAGCAGAGCCCAGAACAAGGAGAGCAGCCACAGAAACAAGCACAGAGAAAGAGACAGAGGCACGAGGGGAGAGGAAGAAAGAACAGCAGGCGGGAAGGGGAAAAAACCAACCGACACCAAGAAAGCAGGGAACCGGGGAAACCAGGCGCGAGGAGCCGGCGGAAGACCAGAGGAGGACCGCGGGAAGAAGCAGACAGCAGCCGGGCGGGACGAGGCCGCAGAGCCAGGCGGCGGGCGCAGGGAGACGGGCGCGGCAAGAGGACCAGGCAGAAAGGCGGGGGGAACAGCCAACGGCCGAAGGACCCAACGCGAGAGACAGCCAAGGAGAGAAGAAGCCGCACGGGGGGGGGGGGACAACAGGACGGAAGGGCGCAAAAAAGGCCGGGCCGGCGACGGGAGGGAACCCCGGAGCCACCAACCGAGCCGGGGGCGCGCAAGCGGGCCAGCAGCCGGGCGCGGCGGCCGGAACACCCAGGGCAGCCGACAACAGGCAGACCAGGGGGGCGACGAACCAGACGCCAAGGGGGAGGCGGGAGCAAGGCAGGAAACGCAAGAGCCAGGGCCGCACGCCAGGCCGGAGACCGAACGGCCGGAGAAGAACAGGGCGGCGCAGAAACAGGCAGAAGAGCCACAGGCGGCGGCGGCCCAAAGAACGAGGCGCCAGAACAGGAGACCGAGGGGA
>NW_017618753.1:0-29151 GCF_001879475.1 Ipomoea nil | reverse complement strand
CACGCACGCATCACACCTCAACAGGAATCAAATCAACGGATCACAACGAAGATATGAAACCATACTCAATCAAGGAATGGGTCACAGCCCAACAACAACAACGATGAATAACACAAGTTATCATCAACCAATCGGAAGGTACAAACAACACACACGCTAGCATTTAGACACCAAACTAGCATGCTTATCAAACGGATAAACCAAAGATAGTTCCGAGGAACACACAACACACATCATGGTCCAACGAAAGACAATGTTGAACACTTAGCACGATTCAAGACACCAAATACCTACATGGCTTCCTACCATATAGTTCTAGACATACGAAACATCAAGAAGACACTCAAATAGTTCCACAAAAGAACATCGGGAAGTCCAAAGACCAAATACCGAGTCAAAAGAATCACGGGGAACAAATCCCCCAACAACACCACAGCACGTACCTGCGGGTAGGCCCACGGGTTGGCCTTTACCCGCGGTTCCACCTGCGGGTACAGGTCTCCCTCCTTGTGTACCCGCGGGGTGGGCGGCGGGTTGGACGCCTACCAGCCGTTCCGCCGCGGGTACATCCCTGTACTACAAACACACACTTTGCGTATTTCATCTCCAAACACAAATTCAAGTCCAAAACATGTCAAATCTCACCACACACAACAAAATGACTTGAATCATAGGAAAATGCAAGTAATGGCACAAAAGAACCCTAAACACAAGCTCTAGATATGCATTTTCACAAGAACATGCATAATAAATACTTGTCCCCAAAAAATACAATTTTCTCAAGAATATATAATTTTCTCCAAATACATTTTTCAAAAAATAATATAAAATACAATTTTCTCCACATGATTTGTCCAAAATATAATTATAGTCCATAATCCAGTATTAATAAAAATTTCACAATACTACTATGTATACAACACCAAAAATTTCAAGCCAAGTATTTACATAACGCACGAGTTTGACAAATCGAAACTCATTCTCGGACTCTGTAAGAACTTTCCAAACATTTAGCGAGAGCAACTCACGAAATGCAATTGGTATTAACCTCTGGATAAACACATGACAGTCATGATTTTTCATACCAAATAACTTCAACTTCTTCATATCTACACATCGACTCATATTAGATGCATAACCATCAGGAAATTTGAGATTCGTAACCCATTCACACAATGCTTCCCTTGCCGAATTGTCAACTGTGTAGCAAGCTTTTGGGAACTTTTCGGTCACAAGGTCTCGCTTCAGCTCAAGCCACCGACAATAATCAGCCAGCTCTTCTCTAGATTTATATGTGTCCTTTGTTTTTCCAGTAACATCCATTACTGTGTTGAACATGTTATCAAACACATTTTTTTCTATATGCATGACATCCAAATTATGTTGTACCAAGTGTGAACTCCAATACGGCAAATCCCAAAAGATACTTCCCTTCTTCTAACCACAAGTTTTTGAAATGAATCCATTAACTTCAGCTGCATCCAATTCAGTGACCTTCTTAAGGCCTAAAGTTTCAATCTCTGCAAGGATATCATATCCTGACCGAACAAGCTGTGCCTTAGTTGTAACCCATCTGTTCTTAAAGAACGTTGTCTTATTCCTGCAAAATGGATGATTGGGTGGCAAAAATTTTCGATGATTGTCAAACCACGATTGCTTACCACTATGTTTTAGGGTGAAGGCATCTGACTTATCCATGCAATATGGACAAGCTAACCTCCTAGTAGTGTTCCACCTGGATAACATCGAATATGCAGGAAAATCACTAACTCTCCACATAAGGGTAGCTCGCATCTGAAAATTCTGCTTCTTTGAAATATCATATATTTGAACACCGACTGCCCATAATTGGTTTAACTCCGCAATAAGCGGTTGTAAAAAACATATATCTTCTCTTTTAGATTATTTGTACCTGGGACCAATACGGTTAAGAACATATACTCCTCCTTCATACACATCCAAGGAGGCAAGTTTTATGTGTTAGTATCATAGGCCATGAGGAATATTGTTGTCCTGATTGTCCAAATGGTTGCAAACTCCTCCTTCATACTCATATCCGTCGCTACTAGCGACGGATCCTAGGCTGACGAATATGGTGTCAGCCTCGGATCCATCGCTAAAATAGAACCACAACTAAATGCTACTTGATATATATCCGTTGCTACGCTGTCGCTATTAAAATTAATAAATAAGCCCACGAAAAGACTGTCGCTAATCTCACTCTAGTTTTTGCGCAAAAAATTCTCGCTAATATTAGCTACGCATTTGACGACATCAATGTTCCGTCGCAATACCCGTCACTAGTCTGGCGCTAATCCATCGCTAGAAGTCTATTTAACAAAAAAGATTAAATCTATCACTACGTTGTCGCTATTCCGTCACTATATTAGCAACGAAATTCGTCCGTCGCTAAAGCCATCGCTATATTCGCCTTTTTTTTTTAGTAGTTTAATTACCATTATAATTTTATCTGTGCTGACTATGTGATTCATGGATAAATATTTTTATTATATATTCAAATAATAAAATTAAAGATAAATTATAAACAATCTTAATATTTCAAAGTACACATTTATTTGATTATTAGATTAGTGTAAAAGTATATCACTCAATTAATTGAATAATATATGACTCATGTGTTTGCAAATATCTTTAAAAAATCGATATGTAATATGATTCATGTAATTATATTATTACTAAAATAAATATTGGAAAATGGAGAAATATTTTAATTGTAATTAATTTTTAATTATTATATATAAAAATAAATCAACGACTAATGTTTAGCATATTACCATAATAACTATTAGACAATTATACTAATATATGTGCAATTATACTTTTATACCTTAAACTAGTTTTATTACGCGTTTCACACGAATGAGATAATGCCCAATGATTATTTTTAAATAAGTATTTCAAAGCATATTAATGCAATATTTTATAGGAGATGCATGTTCATGCATAGGTAAATAAACACTAATAAAAGTCACGATTCGCGACGAAAAAATTTCGTCACAAAAACACGAAATTCCTTCGCTAATGGCGTGATTAGATTATATGGGGGTCGTGTCAGGATTTGAAGTGTACTGGTGATAAAACTTGGTGAGTGAGAACCACCCCGAGTGTCGTACTCAAGGAGCTTTAACTTGGAAGGGTTGAGAGAGTGTTATGGTAAGGGTATTTGAGCTTGAGGGTCTTAGTGAAGAGCTCGAATTAATAGGTTGCGGTAGACGAATCGAGTAAGGTTAAAGAGAGATAAGAGAGGTAAAATAGATGAAAGGAAAATGGGCTTAGATTGTGCTTCGATTCCATTGCGTGGTTGGCCATACCGAAGGTTAAGTGATTCAAGCGGGTTGAAACTCTAGTCGAGAGGGATGACATTGTTAATGCGTCGCCGATTCGGTCTTAACGCCACTCGAAGGGAACTCTTGTTCTTTAAGAGGCATTATAACAAACAGCTTGCCTACATCCCTTTCCGGACCTTATCCACTCGTATCTGAGGGCGGGAAATGCATTTGGTAAGGCTAGAGTACATCACAATCTCTTGCCAATACACTCATCCTAGATCTAATGGGCGAGTTGCGCACCTCACACACTAGTCCACACAAAACTCACTTCCAACAAGACAAGTAAGCCAACAACAATCAAGAATCACAAATGACATTACGAATCTATCAAAAACAATATAAACAACAATCCTTGCCCCTAGGACTTTAGCCAAACATGATAATGAGCAAGATCTAGCAAATATGAAATGGATGAACAAGATTTAAACAATGAAGATCAAAGGTTAGATTTCACCCAAGATGAAGCTAGATCCCTTCCAATGTTTGTAGAAGACGAAATAGAGTTTATGAACTTGATGGTTTTTAATGTAAGCTCATGCATCTATAAATAGTGTACAGAGGAGGAAAGATAGAGAAGAAGTTACAACAACTAATCTAACCTATAGAGCTAATCAACATGAGCTAAAATAGAGCAAATATATATATATATATATATATATATATATATATATATATATATATATATATATATATATATATATATATATATATATATATATAGAGAGAGAGAGAGAGAGAGACAGAGAGAGAGAGAGAGAGAGAGAGAGAGAGAGAGAGAGAGTTAGGATCATATGAGAACATGTGCTTAGGTGAGAAAGTGAGAACACATCATGTGCATCCATTTAATATTTTTAATGGTCTAGATTAGATTAAGTGTGTACGAACGCGCATTAAATGTGTGCAAACACACTAAATTGCGTTTGCACACATTTAATGCGCGTTCGCACACACTTAATCTAATCTAAACCATTAAAAAATATTAGATGGATGCACATTATGTGTTCTCACATTCTCACCTAAGCACATGTTCTCAATGGAACTCTACCCTATATATATATATATATATATATATATATATATATATATATATATATATATATATATATATATATATATATATATATATAGATTCTGGATCCGGTGCACACCCCTTGGCAGATGAGCTCGTGAGCACCTTTTCTGACCCTTAATTAGTTTAGATGAATGGTCCAGATGATTTGGGCTTTTTTGCCACGTGCATCAGCTTTGTGAGGACATTAGGGCTTGTTTTGTAATTTCGCAATGGCTTTAATTATAGCATGTATTTAATTTCACATGGGAATCTGCGTGAGTATTTTAACCCTTCATCTTCTTCGTCTTCAACCCTCACATCTCAGCCGCAAATCCCTGTAATACCTTGCGCTTTCTCTCCTCCTCATCTCGCGTAGCAGATCTCAAGAATATTTGGAAGCGAAGCAAGTAGCGGAGGGAGGATTTTATCGTCCAGAAACCGTTCGTGAATCCGTGTTTGCCCTTTTCAGGTTTGTTCGTACTGGTTGGATTTTGATTCGGTTTTCATGGTGCTGAGGAATTCGACAGAGTGAGGTTAATGGACGAAAGAGGAGGATCGTTGGTAAGCAGCCTGGTAATTTGTTACACAAGCCAAATTATTAAAAGCAGCCTCTAGGACGTGGCTGTTTGTGCTTCTGGAAGATTCATAGTATTGTGTTAATTTCCTCTAGCTTTCTATAGGTCAGGAAGATCTGCAATAAAGACACAAAACTAAAAAAACGACGCGGACCACATGATACAAAGTTCCATTGCCAAAAATGCACAAAGTTCCAAAGCAAATGTCTGTATCTAGAACTAAATTAATTTACACACGGATCCAGTTCTCAATCAATTTTAGGTCATCTAATTTTAATTAAACATTCTTGCTCAAGAATCGCTTGGTTCACGCACCAACCAAACAACACACACGCATCAACCTAACAACAGAAACACAAATAAACTAAATGCGAAAGACAGGAAAATATAAATAATATTGCCAATTAGCAACTAAATCACACCCTATCTTGCACACGGTAAGACACTGTTACGCACAAACAACCACACCAAACAAGGCAACCCCGAAAAAACGCATCAACACGAAAACAGTGGTGCACCCGCCTAAAAAAAGAAGAAAAAAAATAGTTTGTTCACCAACTGAACACGCACACGCTACACACATAACAAATATTCTAGTTCGTCCACCAACCCCCACCCCCCTCCCACCATCCCAACGAAAAAAACCCAATATTCAGTGTATGCACAGACGATGGCACGTAAATGCACTTACCCGTTCGTTTTCTCCTCAAGCCTTGTTCACGCCAAGTTCACATCATCAGCCTTTGTAGTAATTCAAGGTATTAATTTCCATCCACAAACTCCCTAATTTAATGCTACAGATTCCAATAATATTATGTCCATAAATAAATTAGAATTACAATTACTAATATATCCTTTACATTGGAAAATGTCCTTAATTACTACCCTAATATCTTATAATCTCAACCATTGATGAAAATTGAATCAATGGATATTAGGAGGCCTCATGGTCTCATCTATTAGAGGGGGTGCACCGGATTCGAAGCCTATATATATATATATATATGTGTGTGTGTGTGTGTGTGTGTGTGTGTGTGTGTGAGACAAAGGATCAAATGAGGACACTTTCTTACATGAGGACTGTGGATTAATATTAACATTTGATCTTTGCGTGATGTGTGGCTAATTTTTTTTTTGGTTATAATTTTTTCCTTTTTAATTGTTTTTACCTTCAGTATATGTTGGGGGTGTTTTTGTCTTTGTTTTTTTATTACTTTTTCTATTTCCGTTAATTAGCGTAATTTGCATGTTTTTAGGTTGTTTAATAATGGTAATTAAGGATATGGTGTGATGCCATTTGCGATTCTGCATTCACATTTTATATGTTTTTTATCTTTTTCATTTTTGTTAGTTGTGTTTCTTTGTGTTTTGACGTGGGATTTTGCCTTCTCATATTGTTCTTGAGTTCGTTTTGTGGAGATTTTGGGTCTATGGATTCGCCAAGTATGTCTCTGTGTTCATATTTTATGTATTAGACATGTGTCGTACATTGGTGTTCACTGTAATTGTGCGTTTAGGGTGTTTTCTTGCTAATTTCAATCATTGTGGTTTTGGGGATGTGCATTGTTCAACGGTTTCTGTTTGCTTTGTGTTTGTAGTTCGTTGTTTTATTTTTAACGGGTAGTGTGTTTGCTTTCTGTATATATTCATTGTCAATGAGTTTTGGTGTTTTTTTCGCAACATTGTGCTTCGTCAAGTATTACGTTTGTCCAGCAAATATGGCTACTTGATCATAAGTTAATTACTCGCTCTTAATTACTAGGGTTTCCATATTTTTATTTGTTTGCACACTTTTAAAAGTTGGTTATTTGTGCACATTTGAAAGCAGCTTGGCAAGAATGGTATAGCCACGTAACTCTTGAGGTTAATTGGGACTTTTGACCGAAATATTTTGGATAGTAACTTAAAGCATTTTCGTCACTCTTTTTAATTCGTCTTTGTCAGTGTGTTTCCATTGGTTTTTTTAATTTTCTCCTGATGCGGGTAGCAATGTACAAGACTGCTATACTGCCTGTGCATTATTGGCTTTAGCCACTGTGCATCTTTGTCTTAGAGGGTTGTTGTAGTTTGCTTTTAAGGGCTGTGCATTACTGGTTTCAGTAATTGTGAATCACTGTCACAGAGGGTATTCCCACTCGCCTTTGTGCATGGGTCAAATAATATTTTGTTTCTCTTTATTTACCCATTATGTTATTTTTATTGTCAATACTTTTTTATTGTTCTCATTTTGTTTTAATTTTCCTTGCACTATAACGGTTCCGTATTTTGTTTTGTTTTTATTAAAAGAACAGTTTAAGGTGATGTTTCCTTCCATTAATTGTTTTAGTTCATTCCTTACACATTGACGAAACATTCTGGTGCACAACTCGTAACATGTGACCATCCAAGTACTGTGCACCATTTCAGATCACACGAGTGCACACATGCACCTTGACTAGTTCACTTGTCCCGCAAAATTGATTTCATTTTCACCTTTTTTAGCGTCATGTTTTTCAAGTAAAGTAACAATCAATGTGGTGTGAAAAACAATTTTGACTCTTCCATTGCAATCCATGTAATGAATATAACTTCTTGAACTCACCACTTTAAAAAATAAAAACCTTCTCTCTTAAATTATTGTGATATTCTGGTTTTTATAAATAAACTAAAACTCATTATTTTCATTAAAATCTACATAATAACATACATAATAACACACACCATCATTTAACCAAAAACTCACTATTTTCATTAACCAAAAAAAAAAAAAAAATTAAAGCTAACTGATTATTAATGTTTATTGACATTAACACACATCTTCATGACGTAAATTCGCTTACATACTGTAGACACAGAAAATTTGAACCCGACAAACGGACTGATAAATGGTTATTGGACCGACATTGGGATTGGTTATTGGGCCAATTTAATTAATTGGATCATAGAAATTAAATTGATTTAATTAGTCCAATTAAATAAGATTTGGGCTATTGAATTAATTAATTAATTGGCCCAAGCCCATTTCATGTTTGAATTTAAATTATAATTATAATTTTAAATAATTTAAATATAATATTAATTTTATTATATTTGAATTTGATAATTATATTAATTTGAATTTGAATTAGATTATACAATAATGAACCTGGACTTGATCTTGGACAAGGTTCATTTTCCTAATTAATTAATTAATTAATTAATTAATTAATTAAATGGGGAGTTTGTTGAGCAATGTTGGTTAGGCTTCTAGTATAAATAGAGCCTTCATTTTCATTCCAAAACACACTTGAAAGCTTGAAGAACTCGAAGGCTTAGAGCTTGAGGGCATTGAACAACTTGAAGACTTAAGGAGTTGAGAGCATTTGAAGAACGCTTGAAGGCGTGGAGGCATCTTTTGAATATTTTGCAGGTACTTTGGAGCTTTGCAGAATTGATTGTCTCGAAGATCTTGAAGCCTTTTGAATGCATTTGAGGACCTTCAGGCGGCTTGAGTCCATTGCATGTGTTTTTGAAATTTTGCAGGATTGATTACTTCTAAGTTCTTGACGCTCGTTGTTGGAAGTCACGTCAATTAAATCCCGGAAGCCACGCCAATTAAATCCCGGAGGCACGCGCCAATTAAATCCTGGAGGCTACGCTATTTGAATCCCGGAGGCACTTCAATAGATAACGTCAGTGAAGAATCAGAGGACTAGACAGAGATTTTGTACATGCATTGAATTATACACACGCTGTACACGGAATTTTGTGAATATATACAAAGTTTGCTTTTTTGTGTTTACAGATTTTGGCACACCCAGTGGGACCACTCTACCTCTCATCTCTTCACTGTTGATTCGCGGGCTCTATACGGAAGGAATCCAAAAATGGCATCGAGAAATTCCTCCTCCAAGATGACCTACGCTCAAGCTACCCGCTCCAAAGCATCATCCGTGGCCGGTTCCGGTGACAGTCAAAACGTGGAAGGAGCAATGACTCGGAACCGAGTGAGGAACCTGGGCGTGCAGCTGCACGGGGCCCAGGACCTCGCTCGCCACATCGTTCGAAGGATTGACAGAAGCTCCACCATGCCACGCAGAGCTATACGTAACAAGGGGTCATCCACTACAATGGAGGTTGTTGGCAGCAAGAATCCTTTGAGTGAAAGAGCTCCCAACAACAATCCTACAAGTGAAGGAGGTCCCAGCAACAAGAGTCCGGCGAGCCCTACTCCCCCGAATAAAACTCCAAGCAGTGGAAGCTCATCACAGTCATTACTTCCGCAGAGAACCTCACCGGAATGGAATCACATATACACAATCATGCCCTCTATGACAACGAACGCGGCTTCGGTGGAGGAACAATTAGCCAACATCGCCAAAGCTCTTGAGGGGATAACTACATTTATGCATAACCAAGAGACGAGAATCAATGAGCTCAGTGAAAAGGTTGAAAGCGGGAGAAACGGCGAAACAAGTCGAGCTTCCGGGAAGCAGCCTCAAACCCAAGAAGATGAGATTGATGTCGAGTCACCGCGTCATCAAAGTAGGCCAAGAATGGAAGAGACGATCTCTCGTCCACCACCGCCCGAGAAAAGTATTCCAATTTCTGAGGGCATGATACATGTCGAGCAGTTGAACGACTACATCATGGGAGCAATTAAAGGGAAGCTCGAGGGAACACAATCTTCATATACTTACACTAAGCCATACACTCAGAGAATTGAAGAAATGAAAATGCCGCTAGGCTATCAACCTCCCAAGTTCCAGCAGTTTGATGGAAAAGGTAACCCGAGGCAGCACATCGCCCACTTCATTGAAACTTGTAATGATGCAGGAACATATGGAGACCTCCTTGTTAAGCAGTTCGTCCGCTCTCTAAAACGCACTGCCTTTAATTGGTACACCGACATGGAGCATGGTTGCATTGATAGCTGGAATGATATGGAGCGCGAGTTTTTGACCCGCTTTTATAGCACAAGGAGGACTGTCAGCTTCTTGGAACTCACCACTACTCACCAATGGAAGGGTGAGTGAGCGGGCGCTTACATAGAAAGATGGAGGGAGTTGTGTCTTAACTGTAAAGAGAGAATATCACAAAGCTCCGCAATTGAAATGTGCATCCAAGGGATGCACTTCGAGCTCTCTTATATCTTGCAAGGAATCAAGCCTAGAACATTTGAAGAACTATCCAGTCGTGCTCACGACATGGAGTTGAGTATTGAAGCCAATGGAGGGCTCGGCATGTCAAGTATCCCTAACTCATCCAAGGCACCTGTAAAACAAGAATTCAAGAAAGGGGGCAAGCCCTTCCCGAAGTAAGAAAAGAAGGAGGCCATGAACGTGAGAGCATCACCAATGCAGGTTTTCACTAAAGTGACTGAAAATCCAAGGCCGAGGTCATTTTCCCGCCCATCTCGGGGTACTAGAATCATTGAAGAGATGCAGCAAAAACAGTATCCATTCCTGGATTCTGATTGTTTCACCCATGTTTGATGAGTTGTTTAAACTCAAGTTAATTGAATTACCGGAGATGAAGCGTCCTGAAGAAGCTTCTAAGGTAGACGACCCCAACTATTGCATGTATCATCGTCTCCTCGGACATCCAATTGAAAAATGTTTTGTCTTTAAAGATAAGGTGATGGGGCTTGCTCGTGATGGAAAGATTGAGCTGGCTGATGCAACTGCCAGCACCAACCAAATTTCATACGGAAGGTTCGCTCCGTTGGTTGTAGAGAGTGATGAAGAAGATGGGGGCAAGCAATACAAACGCCCGCTTCCATTCATTGTGAAACATGCTACTAGGCAACAACCGGAGTTACCACAGGTCAATCCGGTATACGAGAAGGATTGGGTAATTGTTACCCGCAAAAAACAAAGGAACAATGCTGGACACGTTAGATCTTTGAAGAGAATAACAAAGCGATGGGTTGAGAGAAACCCAGCAAGGGACCCCGCGTATGACACAAAGATGAAAGGACGTCCCGACGAGCCTCGACCACCAGTTGCCTTGGCTCAATACATGCCAAAGGCGCTTCCTCCGCATGTTACAAATATTCCTAGAACCCGCTCGAATATTAAAGGGAGACATGTTGAAGAGGGGGAATGTTCATTCCCCGTGATTGAAGGAGGCGACGAGGTTTAAGTCCACAAAGCCGCGTCTTATACCGCCGAGATAACTTTTAAAGATGAGGATCTATTGCTTGGTGGTACACCACATAATCGTCCGTTGTTTGTTGAAGGTTATGCCCGCGAGCAAAAGATTAAAAGGATTTTGATTGATCAGGGGTCGGCTGTGAACATTCTATCACTCCGAGCTATGAAAGAACTTGGCATCTCCACGGATGAGCTCTCTCAAAGCCGCTTAATGATTCAAGGATTTAATCAAGGCGGACAAAGAGCGCTCTGTACCATCAGACTCGACCTCAGGATCGGGACACTAAACTCGAGTACACTATGTTATGTGATAGATGCAAGGACGTCTTACAACTTGCTGCTGGGCCGGCCTTGGATACATGAGAATGGAGTAGTTCCCTCGTCCTGGCACCAATGCCTCATGTTTGAAAAAGGCGGGGTGATAGAAAAAGTAGTCGCTGATGAAACGCCATTCATCGAAGCAGAATCATACTTTGCGGATGCAAAGTTTTACTTGAAGAAACAAGTTGTAGAGGAGGCTGAGCAAAGCAATGTTGACACGCCTCTTGATCCAAAGTGGAAAGGCAAGCAGGTTGTAGACCAAGCTCATTGCGACAAGGAACTTGTGTTCCCACTTGCAAGGATTGAAACATTAAAAGCAGCTCCAGTTAAACCGCTTAAAGATGAAGTTCAAGTTGAGACAAGTCAAACAGTGCCCGCTAAGCGCACTGGCGGCTTCGACCCTAATGCTTATAAACTTCTCTTCAAAGCGGGATATAATCCCAAAGAGCCAGAGAAGCTGGGGAAACTCATCCCAGAAGCTGGTGGGAAAGGCAAGTCAAATCAGCAGGAACCGCATGAACAGAAAGGGTTGGGTTATGTTCCCCCTAAGCCAGTGCGAATATTCATAAACAGAGCCACAAGTAATTGCATCACTTCTACAGATGAGGAAGAAAGTGACAAGAAGCAGTCTGTTTTTGATAGAATTGGAGATGTAGAATCACGACAATCAGTCTTCCGTAGACTTGGGCCGAATCCCAAACCGGCTAAGAGAAAATCAGTACATGACAGAATCGGGCCTACTCAGAGTTCAAAAGAGCAAACCAACCCTCCTACTAAAATAGAACCCTCAAAAAGGCTCAGGAGTGTCGTTCCGTCTCGTATGAGACGAGAAGTTGATATTCATGTCTCGTATGGTGAAGTTTTGAAAGTCCAACCAAGAACCATTGTACACACCCAAGTGCAAGGAAGGAATCAAGAAAACATTGGTCCAAGTTGTGAGGCAACGCCAAGTCAAGATGAGATGGCATCGTCATTTCATATAACATTATACGATGAGACTCCAACCGAGGGTGAGGACACAGAGGATGCGCCTCAAGAGTTAGAAGAAGGGGTACAAGCCGCAGTGGACGAACTAAAAGAGGTGGATCTAGGAACTCCCGAAAGTCCTCGACCCATCTTCATTAGTTCACTCCTTTCCAACGAAGATGAAGAAATATATGTCACACTTTTGAAAGAATATATTGATGTATTTGCATGGACATACAAAGAGATGCTAGGGTTGGACCCAAAGGTAGCCGTGCACCGCTTGGCAGTGAAAAAGGGGTGTCGCCCTATTAAGCAAGCTCAACGGCGCTTTCGCCCCGAGCTCATTCCCTCAATCGAAGCAGAAGTCAACAAGCTTATAGAGGCTGGTTTCATTCGCGAAGTTAAATACCCAACCTGGATATCCAGCATTGTTCCTGTGCGCAAGAAGAATGGCCAGATCCGTGTGTGCGTAGACTTCCGAGATCTTAACGTTGCATGCCCGAAAGATGACTTCCCACTCCCTATCACAGAGTTAATGATAGATGCCGTAACTGGACACGAGATCATGTCATTCATGGATGGCTCATCCGGTTACAATCAAATCCGCATGGCGCCAGAAGATGAGGAGTTTACAGCGTTTCGTACACCAAAAGGTATCTACTGCTACAAAGTGATGCCCTTTGGTCTGAAAAATGCTGGTGCTACATACCAAAGGGCCATGCAGACTATATTTGATGACATGCTGCATAAAATGGTGGAATGTTACGTAGATGACCTGGTTGTGAAGTCGAAACTTCGCACAGATCACATGATGCATCTAAGACAAGTCTTTGACCGCTTATGGAAGTTTCAACTCAAAATGAACCCCCTGAAGTGTGCTTTCGGGGTTGCTGCCGGAAAATTCCTTGGGTTTACTGTTCGACATAGGGGCATTGAGATTGAACAAGCAAAGATTGACGCTATAATGAAGATGCCTGAGCCACAGAACCTTCATGAGCTTAAAAGCTTGCAAGGGAAGTTGGCTTATATAAGAAGATTCATATCAAACCTAGCAGGAAGATGTCAGCCCTTTAGCCGATTAATGAAGAAGGGTGTCCCGTTTGTATGGGATGAGGCCTGCAAGAACGCATTCCAAAGCATCAAGTCCTATTTAATGAAGCTGCCTATGCTAACGGCTCCAATTCCAGGACGCTCGTTGATCCTTTACATCTCCGCCCAAGAAAGCTCTGTGGGTGCTTTACTTGCACAAGAAAATGATAATGGGAAAGAAAATGCCCTTTATTATTTAAGTAGAATGATGACGTCAAATGAGCTCAAATATCTACCGATTGAGAAGTTGTGTTTGGCCCTTGTATTCGCAATCCGAAAACTCAAGCACTATTTTGAAGCGCATACAATTCGACTAGTTTCCAAGGCAAACCCAGTGAAGTATGTCATGGCAAAGGTTGTTCTTTCCGATCAACTTGCGAGGTGGTATTTATTATTTCAACAGTTTGAGATCACTTATGTACCACAGAAATCCATCAAGGGGCTAGCCTTAGCAGATTTCCTGGCTGATCATCCAATTCCTGCTGAATGGGAGTTGTCCAGTGACCTACCTCATGAGGATGTGCTTGTGGTTGAAGTTTTACCTCCATGGAAGATGTACTTTGATGGAGCGGCACACAAAGAGGGGGCAGGCTGGAGTTGTCTTTGTTGCACCGGAAGGGGAAGCGCTTCCTTATTCATTTACCTTGACGGAACGCTGCTCGAACAATGTTGCCAAGTATCAAGCACTCATTTTGGGACTTGAAATTGCAGCTGATATGAAGCAGCTAAGGGTTAATATATATGGGGACTCCAAGCTGATTGTCAACCAAGTACTTGGGGTTTATGAAGTAAAGAAACCAGAGTTGATTCCATACAACAGTTACGCAAAAATGCTCCTGCATTGGCTGGGAGATGCTACAATTGAACACATCCCAAGGAAACAGAATAAGCAAGCCGATGCCCTAGCCGCTTTAGCTTCAACTGTATCCCATCCTATAGATGAGGCTCGATTGCGCGTGTGCCAAAAATGGGTGGTTCCTCCAATCTTTGAAGACGATGGCTCTCTTGACGACATTGTTGAACTCCCGACTGCCTCTGTCTATGAGGTAGATAAAGATGATTGGAGGCAATCATTGATTGACTACCTTGTTGATGGGAAGTTACCTCAAGACCCTCGTAGGAGGGTAGATGTAAGACGTCGGGCTCCTCGCTTCATATATTTCAAGGATGCGTTATATCGGCGCTCTTTTGATGGTGTATTTCTTCGATGTTTAGGTGAAGAGAAAGCTTTACAAGCGATGGAGGAGGCTCACTCTGGAGTGTGTGGTGCTCATCAATCTGGTCCTAAGTTACATTTTCACATCAAAAGGATGGGTTACTACTGGCCTACGATGGTGAAGGATTGCATAGACTATGCACGTAGATGTCAAGAATGTCAATTCCATGCGAACTTTATCCATCAACCTCCTGAACCGCTACATCCAACGGTAGCATCATGGCCATTTGATACGTGGGGGCTCGATGTGGTTGGTCCCATTACACCCAAATCATCAGCAGGGCATTCATATATATTAGCAGCCACCGATTATTTCTCAAAGTGGGCTGAAGCAGTGGCCTTAAAGGAAGTGAAGAAGGAAAATGTTGCGGATTTCATCCGAGTTCACATTATCTATCGTTTTGGCATCCCTCGGTACATCCTAACCGACAACGGGAAACCATTTGATAATAAATTGATGGATAAAATCTGCAAACTTTTTGAGTTCGAGCAAAGAAATTCATCAGCTTATTATGCGGCTACAAATGGACTTGCCGAGGCTTTTAACAAAACTCTATGCAATCTACTAAAAAAAGTGGTGTCGAAGTCAAAACGTGATTGGCAAGAGAGGATGGAAGAAGCATTGTGGGCATACAGAACTACATACCGTACACCAACACAAAGCACTTCATATTCACTGGTATATGGGGTTGAAGCAGTTTTGCCTCTTGAACGCCAAATACCTTCTCTAAGGTTAGCTATCCAAGAAGGCCTTACAGACGAGGATAATGTAAAGTTGCGGTTGGCAGAGTTAGAAGCTCTCGACGAGAAGAGGTTGCGGGCTCAACAAAGTTTAGAATGTTATCAAGCTCGAATTTCTACAGCTTTCAACAAGAGGGTAAGGATTCACTCATTTCAAGTGGGCGACAAGGTGTTGGCGGTTCGTAGGCCTATCATTATTACAAAGAAAACTGGGCACAAGTTTACTCCAAAATGGGATGGACCTTACGTAGTACAAGAAGCATACTCAGGAGGTGCTTACAAGCTAATTGATGAAAATGGTGTGCGAGTTGGCCCTATTAACGGGAAATTCTTAAAGGTCTATCACCCTTAAGCACACGGGACTAGTTGATGAATGATATCCACCAAAAATGTAGTACGTGGTTAAACTGCTAAAACATCTCGCCTGTCTATGGGTGGGCCCAAGTCATAGACGCTCCTGACCCGCACGAGCTTAAACTGTGTACGGTAAACTCCTGGCCCGCATGAGTTTAAACTGTGAACGACCCTACCTATTCAAATGGTCCTTTGAACTACGTTTGACTTGATCTCCTTTGCAGGAGTACGTAGGCGGCTTAGAAACACTTCTTCGGAGTTCAGTCATAACTAAAATAAACCCCTTTGTTTTACGTTTGTTCAAAACAATGTAGATGTATGAGAGTTTAGTCCTCTCTATTCACGTTGTAATTAAGAGTAAATTCTTTGGGCAGATTTCTACTTAAAGTGACTCGTTTTGGTGTAGACTTAGTTGTTTTTGTTCACGTTTGTGTTCAAGTTGCTTTCTTCCAAGTACACTCTTCTGCACTTGTAATCGAGAAAATACTTTGCAAGTATTGTTGAAAAAAAAAAAAGAAAGCCTCGTTTCCGAGTGAACTCATACAAAGTAGCCGAAATACGAAAACAAGTAAACAAATGGAAAATCAAAGAGCTAAGCAAAAAAAAAAAAAATCTAAAGTATTCTAAAGCTCATGAGATCTTCCTTATACGCTTCCAGCTCTCTTTTGATTGAAGTAAGTCTTTCTTCGTCTTCATCCGTCAACGTGGGGCAGTCTCGAATACGTTTAAGTTCCTCCTCAGCGGTGGTCACGGCCTCTTGCGATGCGTTATGTTGTTCTCGAGCCTTTGTCACACGGTCTTGGAGTTCCGGGTCCTTGGCTTCAATCGCTTTCAACTCTTCCTGCGCATCCTTTATCACTTTCTTCGGGATGGTTTTTCGATCGGCTGCGTCGCCAAGGGTTTTCTGTTCGGCAAGAAAAAGCGCTTCGGTTTGAGAACACTTCTGTTGAGCTTCCATAAGGACACATTGCGTTAGAACTAGCTTCGCGGCTTGAGTTTCAACGAGCAGTGCATTCGAGAGCTGCGACGGCGCCCGATCGTAACCTTTGGCTTTATCAAAGAACTCGGCCACTCGTAGCTTCAATGTTGATAGGTCTACACCGTCCCGTCCCATTTCTTGGACTCGTCTTTCAACGCTTCCTTGGTAAGAGGAGATTTTTTCAGCTGGAATCTCGTTAAGCTTCCTGCAGATACTACTCCAAACTCCTGCAATGAAATCCATGTATTGCGATATAAATGACTCCTCGCCCGGGAAGATAAAGGCTTGTGACGGTTCTGGCTGCGTCTCCTGAGGAGTTGCGTTTAAGGGCGGCGTTGACTGGTGGGATGCTACCTCGAGGTCAAGGGTATTAGAGCGTCCGTCACTTTGTCCCATTGAAGATTGATGATTTGATGACTGTGGCTCGACAGGATCCTATAAGAAGTAGTGCATGTACGTTAGCAAAGGCCAAAGTTCAACAATATAAGAAATGGAAGAATTTTGGGAGATAGCTTAACCTGGCTCAATCGTCTCCCTCTGGGCCGTTTCCAACAGCGATCTTGATCACTACCAGCGTCCTCGTCCGAGCTTCGCTGCCTCGCTTGCTCCTCCCTGTTCCTTCGAACGGCATGTCCTGAGGCTTCATCCCGAGGTGACATGTCCTCTTGTGCAGGTGTTGTTTTGTTCCTCGAGGTGGTCAATTGGTCTCTTTGTTCCTCAGTTCTTTCCTCCCCAACAGGTACATTTGGGTTTCCGTTAATGGCTATATCTGTGGAACGATTCTCGAGAAGGTTTGCATTCACATCAATCAACCAGGCCTTGTACTCGTTTGAAACATGCTTCTTTGGAGCAGTCGGGTTCATGGGAAATGTCGCCCTGGATTGGGAGTTGATATTTTCATATTGGCAATGGAGTTGGAATCCTTCGGTGAGTGAAACATAGCGGACATCCTTCGCCAACAGGCCGGGGGCATATGCTTGATAGAATCCAAATTGACGACTGAAGCGATGCGGCATGTAAGGCTCAGCTTTGCATTGAGACCCTCGGCGCAAAACGAGGAAGCTAGGGCGCAAACATATGAAGTACTCAAAGTCTTCCCTAATCCCTTTACGGTCGTCATAAAAGATAAAATCTCTATTATCCTTGTGGGAGTTGCAGAGCCAAGAAACGTCCCCTTTAAATATCTTCTTGCGGGCATCCATCTCGTTGTAATACCTTGCACCACCTTCTCCAGAATAAGTGACCATTTTTGGGTTTGCTAACGTGAGGTTAGGAGTCTTAAAGTGGGTTTGGTAGTAAGTTGCTAGCCAACCGTACACGTAATGGATTGGAAAAGGATCCCCTATTTGACCAGGAGAGTGGGATTCCGAGATTGAAGTTAAACCAGAATAGATACTAGCAAGTACTGGAGCCGCAAGACATATCTTTTCCCCTCTAGCCATCATGCATGCTATCTTGAAAGTCTCTGGGCGAATGGTTCTTGTTGGTGTACCTGGAAGGACAAACACGCAAAGCCAACAAGATAAGAACGCGGCTAAGTAAGCTTCCTTTTCAAAACGCCGGGAGATGCCTAGTTCGATAAAGGGCATCCTGCTCACATCTAACCACCTGATGGATTTGTTAAGTTATCCGCTTGGGTTGTGGGTATTCTTTGGCCGGGATTTCCTGTCCTTTTAAGATGGAGGTTGAAAAGCTGGATGTGTTCGCGGTTTTCTGCACCAGAATTCAATCCATCGCGATGTGTCCTTTTAAGATGGATTGAATTCTGGTGCAGAAAACCGCAAACACATCCAGCTCCTTGGACCTCGGACCCGGCGATCTTTGGACTCCAGCAATAATTCCAGCAAAGGCGGCGATTTCTAAAAAAAAAAAAAAAACAGGAGGAAAACGCAGTCCGGCGGTCTTCATAAACTCCGGCGGTCTTCATAAACTCCGACGGTCTTCATCGATTACAGCAGCGGTCTCCGGCGACTTTCAAAAAAAAAAACGACGAAAACAAAAACAAAAAACGTCTGGCGAAGTCGTGGTGAAGAACTAGAGTTGGATGGCAGATTCCAGAGGCGACTTCTATGAAGAAGTCCGGCGGGCAGCAGTCCGGCAACCTCCTAAAAATGGAGGCCACCTTGAGAATGTAGATGCTTTCGTCTCTCAAGCCTGAATCCTCCTCTGCAAATGACTTCCCATAAAGCAACTGAGCTTTCCCCAACTCAGCAGCGTTCGCGGCGAAGAACAAATCCCGGCGAGTAATTGAGCGGCCTCGACGGTTGAGAAACGGATTCCAGCGAATATCTCCTGCGCCAACAACAATAGAAAAACAAATCCCGGCGATCTTTTCGTTCAACAATTCCGACGGCCTCCGACGAGACTTATGGACTCTGGCAGTGTTTGACGGTTTATGACCGGCGACTTCTATGAAGAACTCCGGCGGGCAGCAGTCCGGCAACCTCCTAAAAAACAAAAAAAAAAAAAAAAAAAAAAACTCCGGCCACGAACAACTCCGGCGGTCTCTGACGACTTCTGCAAAAAAAAAATATTCCGGCGAGGGGTGGCCCAGGTCAGTGATAAATCCTCCAACAACGTCGTTCTCCGGCAAAAGGCTGAATGGTTTTATCCTTGAGAGGTAATCTTTCACTGGCTTTAATGACGGAGGACGGATTCCGGCTCACATCTACCTCCGGCAGTCTCAACAACCTGGTGATCTCCGGTGACCTCCGCAAAAAAAAAAAAAAACAAAAAAAAAAAAAAAAACAAAAACAAAAAACAAAAAAATTCTGACGAAGAGATTTCACATTGCTTGTTATCCCATGAAGCTGGCAAGATTCTTTGAGGCAGTGATCAACAAAAATCAAATGCTTCCAGCGGTTCGTATTATTACTCCTGCAATGTGTACGGAGGCAGATGAAGGTAAAAGATGGCAACGTAAATTTTACCTGTTGATTGAAAGCTAAACTCCGAATGACTTCTTCTTGATCCTCTGCTTTATTGGCGTGATTATGCTTGTGTTCAGGCTCCAATTTATAGCACAGGGTGGGGTGGTATTATAGTTGGAGTTGAGCTGAAATTTAGCGTCCTAATACGATTGAGATTCTACTTCTGCAAGTTGAGTCAGTTATGCCGCTAAAATCATGTGTGTTCTTGAGTTAAGGTTCATGTGCGACACCGTGAGTTTGAAGAGATAATGGGCTTAGAATGTTAAATGGGTCAAGGGACATGATATCCAACATAGCAGGAGTTTGAGGGGCTTATGGAATGTCTTGGGCCTATGGAATATTCAAGTGTATAATTGGGCTTATGAAACTAAAACATATTGGGCCATATTTATTCTTTTATGATAAAAATGATTTTGAGTTCATGAGATACTTAGACAAACATACTTAGACAAACATATCTACGTGAGATGCTCAGACAAACATATCAATGATTTTGAGTTCATGGGAATTTAGATGCACTGTGATGAATTTAAAGGATCGTTTTGTTAAGTTTCAAGACTTCCTCGCTCCAAGCACATTAAGCGACATGTCCCGGCAAGTCTCGAGGGGGCAATTTGTAGACACAGAAAATTTGAACCCGACAAACGGACTGATAAATGGTTATTGGACCGACATTGGGATTGATTATTGGACCAATTTAATTAATTGGATCATAGAAATTAAATTGATTTAATTAGTACAATTAAATAAGATTTGGGCTATTGAATTAATTAATTAATTGGCCCAAGCCCATTTCAAGTTTGAATTTAAATTATAATTATAATTTTAAATAATTTAAATATAATATTAATTTTATTATATTTGAATTTGATAATTATAATTTAATTTGAATTTGAATTAGATTATACAATAATGAACCTGGACTTGATCTTGGACAAGGTTCATTTTCCTAATTAATTAATTAATTGATTAATTAATTAAATGGGGAGTTTGTTGAGGAATGTTGGTTAGGCTTCTAGTATAAATAGAGCCTTCATTTTCATTCCAAAACACACTTGAAAGCTTGAAGAACTTGAAGGCTTAGAGCTTGAGGGCATTGAACAACTTGAAGACTTAGAGCTTGAGGGCATTGAACAACTTGAAGACTTAAGGAGTTGAGAGCATTTGAAGAACGCTTGAAGGCGTGGAGGCATCTTTTGAATATTTTGCAGGTACTTTGGAGCTTTGCAGAATTGATTGTCTCAAAGATCTTGAAGCCTTTTGAATGCATTTGAGGACCTTCAGGCGGCTTGAGTCCATTGCATGTGTTTTTGAAATTTTGCAGGATTGATTACTTCTAAGTTCTTGACGCTCGTTGTTGGAAGTCACGTCAATTAAATCCCGGAAGCCACGCCAATTAAATCCCGGAGGCTACGCTATTTGAATCCCGGAGGCACTTCAATAGATAACGTCAGTGAAGAATCAGAGGACTAGACAGAGATTTTGTACCTGCATTGAATTATACACACGCTGTACACGGAATTTTGTGAATATATACAAAGTTTACTTTTTTTGTGTTTACACATACTAAGAAAGCAGACTCTTTCCCTTCGATCACAAAAATAAATAAAACTACAATGCACAAAGACTCAAAATAATCATGGTGCCCTATCCTACCACAGAATACTAATTACTAATACAATGCAAATTTCACAAAACCCCAAATGCACATACTGTTTTTGGTTTTTTTTTTTTTTTTTTCTGTTTTTTGTTTTGTTTTGTTTTGTTTTGTTTTTTGTTTTTGTTTTTGTTTTGTTTTGTTTTTTTTTTTTTTTTTTTTTTGTGGTTCCCTCTGTATTTTTATTCCAATAACTAATAGCTCATCAAATCCATTACAAACACACTACCTTTTATTTTTTAACCATTTACGCCGCTTCACATCATTCCATCTCTCAACCTTTTTAAAACCCAGCCAAATCACTCTCTCCAGACGCTACTTAGTGGTCCATACACTATATTTTCCCCTGTTTATGCATCCCTCCATTGTAGTTATGTCAACTACTTTTTTCTAAACTAGTACCCATCATGTCATATTCTACAGACTTGGGGCCAGAATCCGCGTCGTTTTTTTAGTTTTGTGTCTTTATTGCAGATCTTCCTGACCTATAGAAAGCTAGAGGAAATTAACACAATACTATGAATCTTCCAGAAGCACAAACAGCCACGTCCTAGAGGCTGCTTTTAACAATTTGGCTTGTGTAACAAATTACCAGGCTGCTTACCAACGATCCTCCTCTTTCGTCCATTAACCTCACTCTGTCGAATTCCTCAGCACCATGAAAACCGAATCAAAATCCAACCAGTACGAACAAACCTGAAAAGGGCAAACACGGATTCACGAACGGTTTCTGGACGATAAAATCCTCCCTCCGCTACTTGCTTCGCTTCCAATGATGTTCGCCGTTGACTTTTCCAAGGTGTGATGTCGGCCATAGCTTCCTATTGTCTCGTGTTTTCCCTTCTCGTTAGATTGTGCAAGGAATTTTGGTTGAATGGACTGTGCAATGCCAACAATTTACCTAGAGAATCGGTGTTTAAACCCTAATGGTAGTCAAACAGGTTATGCGCACCTTCCATTCATGTTAATTCCCCTTCACATTATCATTTACCCTTTTACCCCCTACATTTATTACTTCTACCATTATTACCAATTTTAGTGGATTTTTAATTACCAATATTTTGCATTCTGAGCCATTAGATTGCTTCATCCCACGGATCAAAATCAGCCACACTCCTCACCTAAGACCATATCCTCACTTGAACCTCACCATATATATATATATATATATATATATATATATATATATATATATATATATATATATATATATATTTATTTATTTATTTATTTATTTATTTATTTATTTATCATCTTTCACTCTACATATCAGCTCCCTCATCAACAATATAATAGATCAATGTCTAGAATAGTTACCAGATTGTCACTCCATTTTTCTCTAATTTTTTTCACGAAATAAGTATTCTTAGGCTGAATATAACGCCAAGATATATCTAAAAACATAATAAGTTTCAATCTAGGTTATGTCCCTGGTTTTATGTCCGTTTTTTCTGTTAACTATTTTTGTACCTTATGCTATAAATGTTGTACTACATAATTATTTGGACAAAAATTATCCTTGCCGTTATAACTTCTGTTATCTTTCACATTATTATTATCATACACTTGCATACACAATATTTTTTTCTTACATTTTTCAATTGGTAAGTTTGATTTTATTTAAATCTTAATTAAATGTTACCATAATTATATTTAGTAATATATCATTTCTATAATTCTTACTTCATTAATATTAATATTAATTCTACAATTTTATATATATATATATATATATATATATATATATATATATATACATACATACATATTTATATACATACACACACACACATATTTATATAACTAAGATTTTAACATTAAGTATTGATATTGGGCATATATTTTTGTGCATCGCGCATATGAAATACTAGTATAAAAAGATATGCTCCAAAATGCTAAGAAATATCAATTTTTCTCACACTAGCATTTCCCTTTTCTCACACTTGCATTTCTCTTAGATCCACCTAATTAAAAAAATAATAGTAACTCACTTATAGAAAAGTGTGTCACATTACATCACATCACATATAAGGTAAGACAATGAAATTTTTTAAAAACTAACTCACAATAATTGAAACTTACTTGAATTATTATTATTATTTTTGTATCTTTTTTCATCTTGGGAAATTGTATGATCATCATCATCATTGCAATTGAAGCACTGGAGGAGGACCCTCTTTCCAAGTTCAAGTCCAACTATGGCCTGGGGTAGAGGAGGTTTCTACTTAGAGCTTACTGGAAACACCCAGCATGCACTTCTGCGCCACCAACTTGCACGGTTACTCCACGGACTGCGCCACCAAATTGCACGGCTGTAATTTGGAAACTAGGCATTTAGCCCACTTGAATCTTGATTAAACATGTCTAGATTTATTTACATTAAATAAACACAAAAGCACAGGTAGAAAACAAATCAAAAAAAATGAGGAATTCTACTTACCAATTTACAATAGGAAGTCTCTGCGCAAAAAATATTGTGAAAGTTGAAGCTTCTCTTTTGTGCCATTTCCTGCAATGGATCATATCAAAACTTCTACGCTTCAACCTCAACCTATCGAGAAAGAAAACATTGTGAATGGAAGTACCAAAAGTTACCCAACCACTAAGGTCCTATTTGGTAAAGGGCTGTTAGCTGATAGCTGTTGGCTGTTAACTCATTGAGTTAAATAGAGGGTATAACTAGTTGATAACATTAGCTGATTGTAGAAAAGTATTTGGTAAATTAGCTGTTAGTTGTTAGCTATTTGGTATAATTCCATTTTTTCAAAAAGCTAATTGAAAAAGTTACTTTGAGTAGCTTTTTGAATTTTAGTATTTTACAGTTACAAAAAGCTAATTAACCAAACACTTCTTTTAACCAAGTCAAATAATTAATAGTGGTCAAATTAGCCAAAATTGACCTATAGGTTAACTTTTTACCAAACAGAGCCTTAATATATATCCAATTGCTGAATGTAATATGAATATGTTATCAAATTCAAGTAACCAGTACCCAAACACTACATTTATATCGAATTGCTGACTGTAATCCTACTTATCTTATCAAATTCAAGTAATCTTCTTATCCGTTTAGATTTTACAAAAACAATTACCGACTAATTGACAACTCATGCTGACAAATGTAGAGTAATAAACGTTATAAATTTAAATGTGAAGAAAAAGTAAATAATCTTCTATTAGAAAATGGATATGGTTATAACCAACAACACTGTCAAATGTAATTTAATTAGTATTAGACGAACTCATTTGACTAGCAATATAAAGTTTCTCATATATATATGAGTTGTACTTTAAAAAATATAGTAATACACATTAATTAAAGTTACCATAAAAATTTTGTAGTATAATGCAATGTACATGTAATAATAATAATAATAATAATAATAATAATAATAATAATAATAATAATAATAATAATAATAATAATAATAATAATAATAATAATAATAATAATAATAATTATTATTATTATTATTATTATTATTATTATTATTATTGTTGTTGTTATTGTTGTTGTTGTTGTTGTTGTTGTTGTTGTTGTTATATATAGACACACACACACAATTAGAATATTTCTATATAGATTTGTGCAACAACTATAAACAAATAATAATACTGCAATCTTGATTAAATATTTCTAGATTTATTTACATAAAATCAACACAAAAGAACGCACATAAACAAAATCTAGAAGAAAAAAAAATAAAAGAGAAAAACTTGAATTTTGGTATACAAATCAATTTATGTGAGTAAGTCTTGGTGAAAAAAATCTAATAGAAGTTAAAACTTCTATTTTGTGTCATTTTCAACAGTGGACACTAGTACACAACTACAAAAAAAAAGAAAAAAAAAAAAAAACCTTTTAACGTTGATTATTTTGTATAGTAATTCTGGACTACGTAGTAAATAAATGATACGATGTTGATTTTAGAAAATTGATGTCGTATATCATTTAAGAAATAAAGAAATGACATGATTTTTCAAAAAAAAAAAAAAAAACCAATGTCTTTTACTTATTTATTTTTAAAAAAAATTGTGAAACGACATTGGGTTTTTCACATTTCTCTTTTTTTAAACAAATAAATAAGAAATGACGTATGTTTTTTAACAAAATTGACGTCTTTTCTCTTCATTATTTTTTTTAAAAAAAAAATACGACGTTGATTTTTTTTTTTAAATCGATGTCGTATCTCTTTATTAAAAAATTTAAAAATAGTTCCACGTCGGTTTTTAAGAGAAACCAACATTGTATCGATTGTTTAAATTTTAAAAAATATATTTCTAAGGGTCACACTTGTGTGAGACCGTCTCACAAGAATTAAGCATGAAGTTTATCGTGGTAATCTGGCCTGTTCGCATAACGTCATACTCGGCCGTCCGGGTTTGGAGGACCTCGGAGCCTTGATCTCGATCGAGCACCTGTGCTTGAAGTTTCGCACGCCGAACGGAATAGGAACGGTACGTTGTGATCGCAAGGTCGCCCGCGACTACTATTTACAAGCATGTAGAGGAATGGGCAAACGCGAGATGCAGGTTCACGAGATTACCGAGAGGCCCCCCAAGAGAACGGTGATACCTCGCCCCGAGCCGGCCGTCGAGCTAGAGGAAATTGAGATTGACCCCGCACGGCCTAGTAGACGGGTAAGAATTGAGGTCGGCCTTCCTGAGAAACTAAGAGGGGAAATCGTGAGAGTACTCCAAGAGCATCGATTGGTTTTTGCCTGGGGCCCGGAGGATATGCCCGGCGTCGATCGGTCGATTATATCGCACCGACTCGCCGTGGATCCGGAGCACCGACCGGTCGTACAGAAGAAACGATACCTGGCCAACGACCGGAGGGAGTTTGTGAAGAAGGAAGTTAGCACGCTACTAGCGGCTGGGCACGTCCGCGAGGTTAAGTACCCGGAGTGGTTGGCGAATGTGGCCCTCGTACCCAAGCCCCCGGCGTGGCGAATGTGCGTGGATTACACCGATCTTAATAAGGCCTGCCCAAAAGACCCGTTTCCCTTACCTCGGATCGACCAGTTAGTCGACGAAATGGCCGGGTCGGCACTGCTGAGTTTTATGGACGCCTTCAGGGGGTACCATCAGATATTTATGCACCCGGCGGATGAGGAGAAGACCGCCTTCCTGACACCGGACGGAGTTTATTGTTATCGAGTCATGCCCTTCGGGCTTAAAAACGCCGGAGCTACGTACACCCAAATGGTGGCCCGGCTGTTCCAACACCTGCTCGGGAAATCAATGGCCGCGTTACGTCGATGATATGCTCGTCAAGAGCCGGGAGGAGGACAAACACGCGGAGTGACCTGGCCGACTGCTTCAAAGTGATGATAAAATATAACCTTCGGCTGAACCCTAAGAAATGTGCGTTCGCCGTTCAAGGTGGCAAGTTCTTGGGCTACATGGTCACCAAACGGGGCATCGAGCCTAATCCGGAGAAAGTACAGGCCATCATCGACATGCAGCCTCCTACCACCGTCAAGGACCTACAACGATTGACTGGTCGGTTGGCCGCACTTAGCCGCTTCCTGAGCAAAGCGGCGGATAAGACCGTGCCTTTCTTCGAAGCCATGAAGAAGAAAGAGGGATTCGCATGGACTGCCGAATGCCTACAGTCGTTCGAGGAATTGAAACAATACCTTTCAACGCCTCCAGTGCTGTCTACTCCCCAGGTGGACGAGCCCTTATTCTTGTATCTCGCCGCCTCGGCCAAAGCGGTGAGTTCGGTATTAGGTCCGAGAGGAGGACCGAGTCCAGCACCCGGTTTATTACGTAAGCCGCTCGTTGAAAGCCGCCGAGACGTGGTATACCGCTCTGGAAAAGATTGTGTATGCGTTAATAGTCACCGTGCGCAAGCTGGCACCTTTATTTCCAAGCCCATACCGTCCAAGTTCTGACAGACCAGCCACTCGGGAGCGTGCTAAGAAACCCCTTGTCCTCCGGCCGACTTGTAAAATGGGCCGTAGAGTTGACTCAGTATGGGATTGAGTACCAACCCCGGCCTTCCATTAAAGGTCAAGCCTTGGCCGACTTCCTAGTCGAATGCACAGCAAGTGAGGAAGAAAAAGGAACACGCCTCGGAGAGCCGTCCGGGCGAGTGGTGGGAAATGCATGCAGATGGAGCATCGAGTCGACAGCACTGTGGAGGCGGTGTCATGCTCATCACTCCGGAAGGATTCGGCTGTATTACGCGTTAAGTTACTCATTCCCGACATCGAATAACGAGGCCGAGTATGAAGCGGTATTAAACGGCCTCCGGCTCGCCAAGGCCTTGGGAGTCGAGCGGCTACGGATTAAAATCGACTCCAGACTAGTATTCGGGCAGATCTCGGGTACGTGTGAAACCAAGAACGCAAGGATGGTATTGTATAAAGAGCGTGCGGTCGAAATGTTAAAGGAGTTCGGGGCTTACGAGATAGAGTACATATCCCGAGCGGACAACGTGGAAGCCGACATATTGTCCAAAATTGCCCTGGAAGAGGTACCGAACCACCTGGTAAAAATTTGCCAGAATGAGGAGTTAAATCGGCCGAGTATTGAAGAGACACCACTGGAAGTCCAGCAAGTAACTATCGAGGAATGGGATCGGGAGAAAAACCCCGAGATGTTTTGGATGGAGGACATCCGGCGATTCAAGGAGACGGGGCGAGTTACCGGACGACCCTGGAGTCGCCGCTAGGGTTCGGCGAAAAGCCCCTTCCTTCCAGATCATTGACGGGCAGCTATATAAACGGTCGTTTGGAGGACCCTTATTAAAATGCCTGCTTAGACCTGAGGCCAAGAAAATAATGGACGAAGCCCATAGAGGCATTTGTGCTGCGCACCAGGGCGCCCACACACTCGCTCGGAAGTTGGTCGTTCAAGGATATTATTGGCCGACCATGATGCGAGACTGTATCGAATGGATGTCCAAGTGCGGTGTTTGCCAAGCATTCGCCAGGAAAGACACCCGGCCGGCCACCTTTTACACGCGGTCACCACTGCTATTCCTTTCGCCAAGTGGGGCATAGACTTGTTGGTCCGTTGCCCGTCCCCCGGGGGGGTTTGAAATTTTGCGTCGTGGCTATCGATTACTTCACCAAATGGGTCGAGGCAGAACCATTGGCTACCATAACCGAGTACCAATGTCGACGTTTTCTATGGAAAAAGGTAATCTGTCGCTTCGGCCTACCCGAGCATATCGTCAGTGACAACGGGCGACAGTTCGACTGCCAGGCGTTCGCTGCCTTTTGCCGCCGACACGATATCAGGCATACTAAGGTATCGGTGGCATACCCGCAAGCCAATGGACAAGTCGAGAACGTGAATCGAACGCTGGTAGATGGGATCCGGAAGAAGCTTGAAGACATCCGAGGAAATTGGGCGGATGAGCTTGATCGAGTCCTGTGGCTTATCGCACTACCCAACGGCGAGCAACTGGGGAGAGCCCATTCTCGCTCGCGTACGGCTTCGAGGCCAAAGTCCCGGTCGAAGTGGTCGAGCCCACCACCGGGTTCGCACCTATTCAGATGAAGAGAATGAAGAAAAATCTACGGATCGAAAAAATTTCCTAGAGGAAAAGAGAGAAGCCGCGAGCGCACGAATAGCGGAGTATCAGCAGGCGGTGAAACGATATCGCGACCGGAAGACTCGCCCGCGAACCTTTCAGGTTGGCGACCTTGTGTTACGCGATCGACAAGCCAGTCAGCCCACCGAAGGAGGTAAGTTTGCGGTTAAGTGGAGGGGCCATACCGTATTGCTGCGGCGGTCCAAGCTGGAACCTACAAGTTGGAAACTATGGAAGGCAAGCCCATAGATCGCATATGG